>NC_133663.1:223507192-223664172 GCF_037893015.1 Macrotis lagotis
CTTGTTTTCTTCTCTCAGAGGAAATATATTTCCAAATTTACTATAGGGTAAAATAATATAATTGATTGGCAATAACAAAGAAATGGTGTTTATTTCCTTTTTAAGTGTTTTTTTCTTTATCATTCTCATATCTTGTGAAGATAATGAATAACATACAATTGAGATGGTTCAGTCATGTCTGACTCCTTGGATTTTTCTTGGAAAAGACATTGGAGTGGTTTGTCATTTCCTTCTCCAGCTCATTTTACGGATGAGGAAACTGAGGCAAACAGGATTAAGTGATCTGCTCAAGGTCACACTAATTGGTAAATATTTGAGATCAGATTTGAACTTAGAAAGCTGAGTCTTGGGGCGGCTAGGTGGCGTAATGGATAAAGCACCAGCCTTGGAGTCAGGAGTACCCAGGTTCAAATCCAGTTTCAGACACTTAATAATTACCTAGCTGTGTGGCCTTGGGCAAGCCACTTAACTCCATTTGCCTTGCCAAAAAAAAACCTAAAAAAAAAAGAAAGCTGAGTCTTCCTGACTCCAGGTTTGGAATTCTGTTCTATCTAGCTGTACATGAATGTAATCCAACTGTACTATTAAAAAAA
Organism: Macrotis lagotis; assembly: GCF_037893015.1. Taxonomy (NCBI): domain Eukaryota; kingdom Metazoa; phylum Chordata; class Mammalia; order Peramelemorphia; family Peramelidae; genus Macrotis; species Macrotis lagotis. The sequence continues at coordinate 223,507,786 of NC_133663.1, forward strand.
TTATGAGTATAATGAATATAGAAAAGCATGAAAAACTTATGTGAACTGATGCAAGTAAACATAACCACAAAAACATATACAATGACTTTGACGATGTAAATTGAAAGAAAAAAAGTACAAAGCGATCAAAACTAAATGCTATTAAGTTATAATGACCCATTTTGGCTCCAAAGAAAGTTATGAGAAGATATTTCCTCCTTTTCTCCCCTCCATATTTTTATAGAGGTGGGAAACTATGAGTGAGTAAAACATATACTGCAGATTATGTTGATATGTTAGTGAGTTTTGTGAACTGTTGACCCCCCCTTTTTTATTCTGTATTTTAAGTGACGATATATAAGCTGAGACTATCAACACAAAAAAATCTTTAAAGAAAAACATTTAGTAGCTTCTAGTTGATTGGATCAATTTTGACTAGAGGTAAATAGAGCTGTTAAAACAAACCCCAAAACAACAATAACAATAACCTGATGTAATCTTAGACTGTATACTGCATAAATACAGGGTAGTAGTATTCCTTCTTCACTGTTCATCACATCAAGAGTATTTTGCTCATTTATGGCCAACATATTTAAAGAGTGATAGTGACAATTTGCAAATTAGAAAATTGGTCAGCTAGTTGTTCCATGTACAATAATAGATCTTGAACAAGGCTTTCCCATATCTGGAATATATTCTCTACTCAATGATACAAAATCCCAGACTTCCTACAAAGCACAACTCACATACACTAGGTCTTTCCTGATAATTCTACACACACACACACACACACACACACACACACACACACACACACACACTTTATATTTACTCAGGTTTATGTCATATCTCCATCCCTCCCCCTCTATCCCTCCCTCTCCCAAAAGGATGTAAAATCCAAAGAGAAATGTATTATTTTTGTTCTTATATTCCCAGAGCCTAAAACAGAACCTTGGACAAAATAGATGTTTTTATATGTGCAGTGAACAGAGCTGAATTGAATTGAATTGAATCTGGGGAGGTAGGACAACCAAGATATTAAAGGCTCTGAAAAACAGGTCATATAAGTAATTATTTAAGACCAGAGATTGATTTAGTTTGGAAACCAGGAAATTTCCTGTGGGTAAGAGGAAAAAAATGACACCCTAATCCAGATATCTTTATACCATGTCAAAGAAGTGAGAAGGAAATAGAAGATAGGAAAACAGATTTCAGCTCCAATGAATGAATGAATGAATGATGCATTATGGGCCAAGAGGTGCTTTGAGTGGTCAAACTAAATGACCACTAAAGTCCCCTTCAAAACTAAAATTCTTTGAGTCTCATAAGGATTTCTTTTATTCTTGATAAGTTTCACTTTCAGTACTCATGAAATAGTTACTGTATAGAATCAATATTTGGGAGACAAGCTCTTTAGGTTAATGTTTCAATACATATTGCCTTCTCATTGATTAGTTAATTCTGTGGAAACATTTTTATTAATATAAACATCTACCAAAATATTGTATCAACACATTCAGGCCCCAAGATAAGATCCCCCAGGTTTTGAAATATTTCCCAGATTGCAATACTTATGGTCCATTTACCAATGAAGTCAGATTCATAAAGAATCCTGGAAACAGTCACCTTTGCAGTTAAACTGCCATACAAGAAACTCTCCTTCGAAAGGGTTCATTATATTCTCATTTTTTATGAGTCAAACTGTCAAAAAAAATTTTTTTTAAAAAGGAAACATGGTTTAGTGGAAATAAGTGAAGTTAAGGAGTAGAACACCTGTTCAAAAAATTTTAATTTTGGAAAATTCATTTAATCTCCCTGGACCTCAGCTATAAAATCAGGAGATTTGATGACCCCAGAATTCCTTCTAAAGTTAAATCTCTGGTTTTTATCTTTAAAGGTCTTCTTTGCATATTCAACTCAATTCTACTTTTCAAGCATTTTTGAAGCACCTACTATTTTGTGGGAAGTGTGCTAGGTACTAGGGATACCTGATCAGAGCATGAAATTGTACTGGCCCTCTTAAGGAGCCTAAATTCCACTGAACCTGTCTCTATCATAGATCCTAAAAGATTACAATTCTTTCTGTTCAACCAAAAAGTAACAAAGGAAAGGCTCACTATCTCCTTGATTTAGTAAATTAAGTATAATGATAATTCATAATGGACCTAGAGTTCCCAACTCAGAATGCCAGTATTTCTTAGAGCTTATGAGAGATTCTCTCTTATTCAATGCCATTTTGTAAAACATGCTGTCATATGCAGGAAGAAAAAATATTCATTGTTGCCATTTTAGGAACATAAACCACAACATGGTATCAGAGACTTTCCACATAAATCAGTCAAGTTGTTTTGATTTAAAAACTCAATCCTAGTCAAAACTCAAAAACCTGTTGCTAAGACCGGTGATGAAATTACAACCATGAATTATTAACCCTGAAAGACTGCTCTATTCTCAATTGTTTTGTGAAAGGGTTCAAAACAGATTTCAATGAGGCTGTTAGGTTCTCTTAATGCTTCAATGGAAAAAGAATGCTAGCACTATAGAAACACTGAAGCAAGCATATTAACCAGATCTCTCCGATTTCTGCTAGTTTGCATGCAAAGACTCAAAGTATAAAAGAAAGAAGGTGGTCCTAACAAAAGGGAAAATCCAGGATTAAGGCTGGCAAAAAACAGAAGGTCAATCTCATTCAAAAAGCTACTGGAAATTTTCTACTGATGTTTCAAGGTATATTCAACTGCTCTGGATGGAATGGTATTTCCCAAATTCTTCTTAGATGGTCAGTTCCACTGAGCCAGAGCTATGGGAGCTGTGGAACTCAAGATAGCTATTAATGATATCAGTGCTGAGTTTTGGGCTATGTGACTTGAGGCATTGGCCCCTTCTTCATGTTAGACCTTTTCAGCATACTTTCCTCCCCCCACCCCCTTTCCACCCCTTTCGCCAACCTTTAAGATTTGCTGGTCCTAGTCAAAAGAGAGAGACTGGAGCTATGAACAGCTGTTTAGTGGTGGCAGCTATTCTAAGACAAATTGCTGACTGTTTTTCTGGAGGGGTAATGTGGGAGTCATGAGATCCTTTGGGGAGGCAACAGGATGAAAAAGTTTGAGCAACTCTGAAAACCATCATCTGAAAGTGATTAGGATCAAGTCTGAGCCAATTTTAAGAAAAGAATTGCACCAGGATGCTTGAAAGTGTGACCACATTAACACTAAACCTGTCTAAGAGCCATCAATTTAGAAGACTATGAAGTATGCAGACTGCTTCATTGGGCTTATTTAGTTCCCCAGATCAGCATTCTTTTATTAGACCAGCTACAATTTCTTAGTTACCATTTTATAACATAGAAAACATATGATGGAACTCATCCCCAGAGCAAAAAGAATTCTCATATCCCATTATACAAAATCTGTCCTATCAGCATATAAAGAGGCAGGCATATAGCATTTGTTCCTGCTCAAATCACTGTACTAGTCACATTGGCACACAAGGGAAAGGGGGAGCAAAAAAGATGAAAGGCAATAGTTGAGAAATAGTTAAGGGCTTTGCCCCAAGCACCAATGAGAGGAGGATAGGGAAGGAAAAAGTTCATTTATTTCCTGGAGGAGCAAGTTTCCCCTGTTCCATATCTTGCTCTCTTGGTCTAAGCTCCCAAAGAGGTTGATAAGGGAAAGACTGGAGAGAAATGGATCAGAAGAATGGAAGGGAGCCAGGTCATAGATTAGTGTAGGATAGGAGATAAGAGTCTGGATAGGGGCAGTTAAGTGGCACAGTGGATAGAGCACCGGCCCTGGAGTCAGGAGTACCTGAGATTCAAATCTGGCCTCAGACACTTAATAATTATCTAGCTGTGTGGCTTTGTGCACGTCACTTAACCCCCATTGCCTTGCAAAAAAAAAAAGGCTGGATAGACTCTACTCCCCCCAGCAACTGCATATACATCAGATTAGCCTCTGTATATGCTTTGAAGTCTTTGCCTTTCATCAATCCCCACCAAAACCACCTGACTTCCCCAACTGTCCTCACTGCTATAGCCCACATCAACTGTTTTCACCCTACATGAAAAGATATCAGTGATGTTTCTACAAATGTGCCTGCTCCTGGAGTGACTAAAGAGTGTTCAGTTCCAATTTGGGGGAGAGGGGAAGAAACAAAAACATGAAGAAAATTAGTAAAGTAGGGTGAGGCTCTGAAATGGATTCAAATAGAGAAAATCACTCTTCTGACTTCCAAAGAACAGTTGTTTGAATTCTAGTTTATCTGTGTGTCATTGGTCCATTCACTGCCAGATGGTACTTCTTTCCCTACCAGATATGCAAACCCACATGTCTTTTTCAAATTGTCACATTTAAGCTCTTTGAACTATTACAGTGCTTGAAATTAATTTTTACTTTTTTATGATTCAAAGATATCACCACCACCACCATAAAAACCTGGCAGGAACCTTTAAAAACTTTAGAGTAAAGATCAATAGTAAACAAATGTTTCATCATCAAGCATCCCAGGACAAGCAGTAAGACTGAGAAGGAAACAGGATTTATAGGAGAACATCACTGGGGTGTGAAGTATGTTGGGTGTTGTAAATAGCTTAGATGCAGAAGGTGGGAGGCATGAAAGTTTGAGGAGAGAAGAGGGGAACATGCAAACTGTCAAACTGGGAGGAAAAGTCAGGAGAAGGATTTATTAGACCCTCCTCCTTTTTATGTTTCCCTGGAACTTCAACTATGCTAAAAGGAAGCAGAAGTCCTAACAGCAAATCAGAGTATAAGGTATCCTTTCCTCCTAAGGCTGATACCCTTCAAGGATCAAACTAGTACAACTCCATCATATATATATATATATATATATATATATATATATATATATGTATATATATATGTATATATATGTATATGCATATATACATATATATGCATGAGGGGAGAGAGAGAGAGAGAGAGAGAGAGAGAGAGAAGAGAAGAAAGATTTGGACAAATATGATCTATGGTCTTTGGAATGGAGAAAAATTAAGCCTGACAGATTCTTATTCCCTTCCTAAATAGGTCATTAGATAAATTACTTTATTCCCTCTCTCTCTCTCTCTCTCTCTCTCTCTCTCTCTCTCTCTCTCTCTCTCTCTCTCACACACACACACACACACACACACAAACACACATATTATATATGTTCAATCAAAATGGATAATGTATCAACTGAATTTGCTCACCATGAACTCAGTGAGGAGAGAATGAGAAAAAGGGTGAAAACAGACCTCTCTTTTAGCTATTAATGATATTATCACACATAGAAAAATTTAAAGGATTATATTGTTTAAAGTATCTAAACATGACCTTCAGTCTTTTTCAACTTTGTCCCTATGGAAAATGGTAAAAAAGGATGATTCTTCAGTTACTATTGGACTGGTTTCCAGTGTAAGAAATCTGACCAAAGAAAAATACATATTCACAAACATTTGGGAAATATATGCACCATTCAGTCTGCAAATCTTTGCTTAGTAAATTATTTATGTGAAATCATCACTAACTTAAACCATACTACACAGATATTAACACAGGGCTTGTCCCTATTTTTTGGTTTGGGGTGGAAAAGGAGCAGGATTAGAGTACTCCTTGCAAATAACAAAAGCAAAACATTACTTTCCCCAAGACAGACCTAATTTTTTCCAGAATTCATCACCACAGCAGTTCTTCTTTAAACAACTGTTAATAGTCCAACTCCAGGTCATAGTTGCACTATTTTATATACATATATATGTTCATATAATTATTTACACACACACACACACACATATATATACATACATATATATATATATATATATATACATATACTAAGAATTTTAATCAGAAAGTTAGAAGCATTCTTAAGGCAGAGGCAAATTTGCTTTGGAGTATAGATAGTGAAAAGGTTGGGTTTTGGATGACTATCAGAGATGCCTGGAAAATCCCCAGGGAGACTTCCACATAAAGCTCTGCCCCCCTCCCTCTGCCCCCCCCCCCCCCCCCCCCCGTCCATCTAGCAGTCAACCCTTTCACTAGCGCATATGCAGCAATATCAGAAATCCTAGACAGGAAGCTTCTTATGTAAGTCAGAAACCACTGACATCATCTCTCATGTTCCGACCCAAACCGCTCCAGACGCCATACACAGGCACATCATCCCCCTTGGTAACCCAGCAAAGGCCAGGACTGCATATAAACGTCTATAGCTAAACAGCCATACACGCCTGTTTCTCTGTTTCCAAATATGTGCCCTACAGAGCTCAGTGTACTTCGTTTTGCAGAGCCTGCCTGAAGAACTGCCACTTTTCTATCATTTAATTACTAGCAAAGGACTGTTCAACTCTTCCAGGTTTGTACTAGATTCCCGGGTCTGCTCCGTTCCTTAGGCTTGTGCCTTCCTTTTCCTCTCCTTAAAGCCTTTACTCTCTCTCTCTCTCTCTCTCTCTCTCTCTCTCTCTCTCTCTCTCTGCAATCAGCAGACTCTTTGGGCTGCAGATTTTGGCGCAGGAAGCCTACAGTTCATTCACAGAATACCAGAACTGCCAGTTTTAAATATCTGTCTGTCTGTCTGTCTCTCTCTCCCCTCCCTCCCTATTCATGTTTCCTCCCCCTCCATTTCCTACACACACACACACACACACACACACACACACATCTACTGGCACTTTCCAGATGCTCATAAATGACTACGGCTGCCACACGACCTTCGATCCTCAACCTTCTTCACCCACTCTCTCCAAGGAGGGAGGAAAAAACGAAGAACCTCCAGGAACTAAAAAGGGTAGAAAGGAGGAAGACCTTTTTCTCCCTATCTGTGCCCCATAGTCTCCCTTTTTACCGCACCTCCGCCTCAACCTGCGTCTCAATGCTAGTCCAGAGGGCGCCCCACCAAACTTTCCCTCCTTGCTCCCCATCTCCGTTTCCCTAAGCTCAGGGTGTCCGCCCCCCAAATCCAACACTCTCCCAAGCGAGTCTGACAACTCCTGGCGATGGGGACCGGCGCTCTGGAGGGAGCTGGGAGCCGGTCGTGTCGAAACCCTTGCAGACCTCGTAAGGGGAAGGTGGGGGCGGGAGTGCGCAGCCCGGCCGCAGTGCCCCCGGAGGCTGCTGCGCCCGGGGTCGGTGGGCTGCGGAGGGCGCGAGGTCCAATACTTACGCACTGCCTCCTGTTTGGGGTCCATGGTGCCCAGAAGGCGCTGGACCCCGCCGATCTTGCCTTGGAGAGCTCGGACCCGGCGGTGGGTCAGCTGGATGTCGCCCTCAATCTCCTGGAAGAGAGTGCACGCGTGCCTGGCCACGTCGGAGAGCTGCCGGAGGATCCGGGCCAGGGCCCCGTTACTGACGGAGCACAGGTCCAGCATCATCAGCATCGCGGCGGCCGAGGCGGGGGGCTCGCCCCCGGGGGCCCCGGCCGCCGCCGCCTCCGCCGGGGCAGCCGCCTCTCCCCGCGGCGGCGGCTGTGGCTGCTCCGCCTGCCCCGCCGCCGTCTCCGCTGACCGGAGCCCGGGCGCCCGCTCCCTGTCCTCGGGCCGCGGTGCCTCCGCCTCCTCCCGCCGCGGCGGAGGCTCCTCGCAGCTCAGACTCCGCTCCTCGGCCGGGCCGGGGGCCGGCCGCCGCTGCCGGCACAGCCACTGAGGCTCCACGATCCGCTTGGCAAAAGGCATCGCGCACAATCGCGACTCGGCCGGGGCGCCTGGGGGTCTCAGCAGTCCCCGCTCTCCGGGAGCTGAGCGCCGCACCCGGAGGGGGGGGTGGGGGGTGGTCGAGGAACTAGGCCAGGGGGCGAGGCAGGGGGGAAAGAAGAGATTTGCAGTCTGGGCTGTGCAGCCTGGTAGGGGGTGTTCCGGCTGCTCCAGTCCCCTGCAGCCCCTCCGAGGGAGGAATCCGCCCTCCCGCACCTTGCCTCCCCACCCCTCTACCCCCGGCAGACCAGTGCCCGGACTCCAGTCCCCTGCGCCCTGCTCTGGGGGGTGACAAATCTAGGGACTTTTAATTGCCTTGAGTGGTTCTCACTCGCTAACAGCCAGAGGCCGAGGGTCAAGCTCCATCTCTCGCCCTTCTCCGCGGTGTCGCCGCCGCAGCCCCCGACGCCGTCTGTGGAGGGGAGTGGGAGAGTGAGGCAGAGTCTCGGCCAGTGCTCCTCAGTTGGAAAGTCAAGCGGCGCAGCCCGGCGCCGCCTCTCCTGTCCCCACGCTCTCTTCCTCTGATCATCAGTCACTTCTGGGGAGCTGGTTCTCTCGCTCCCTCTAGCCCTGGCGCGGCTCTTCCCAGCCCAGAGGTGGATTTGAGGAAGGCGGTCTGAAAACCCGGAGAGAGGAATCCGCCTTAAGCTTGGGGGAAGGAGGCGGCGTGGGGCTGGGGGGGAGGGTTGAGGGAGAGTGAAGCGAAAAGAGGGAGGGGGGGAGAAAGGAGAGAGAGCGCGCAGGGTCCTCTCTCCACCACTTGGTGGAGTTCCCCAGCTAGCCCCGCTAGTGCAGTCGCATTCCTGCTGCAAATCCACTTCCTCGCATCAAAGTGAATGAGATTTTCACTGTCAGTGAGTGGGGGTGGGGAGAACCATCCAAAGTTTGGCAAAGGAGTCGTAAGGCTTTAGTGTCAAGCTATAGATTGAAGGAGGTGGAGCTGAAAGGAGGAGGGGTGGGGCTTCTAAAGTGGGAAGACTCGCGCATGTTCACTCTATACACAGAAATCAGGCTTGGGGTCCTCCGACCTCTGGGATCCAGAACTCTCGAATCATTTCACCTTAGGGGATGGCTTAGGGATTTTATAATCAAACTGAAGTCAACTGGGAGGGAGCTGTGGGGCGGGCTTTTTGCATCCAGATGAAATCTGGAATTGCCAAAGTGGAATGTTTTACATTCTTCCCTGTCATTAGGTGGCCGCCTGTGGCTTGCACATTTTGCTGTAGAAGACAGTGAGCGACAAATACTGATGTATGATGGAGGGTGGGGGTGGGGGGGAATATCGAGTTTCCTAGACAACTTCATTGATGCATTTGGTGGGACAGGCCCTCTTAGTCTCCTGTCACCCCCATTCTATCCTCTGTGGAGTTCCCACACAAAATTTTCCAAATTTCCATCAGGGGTTGCGAACCACTAGGACAGTTATACACAGTCCCTCCTCTTTCTCCCCTCTCGATTCAACTGTAAGGTATAATTTCCAAAAAGAAGCAATTTTCATTTCTGCAATCTGCAGTCTGAATGCTGTCAACATAAAACATGCAGACTGGAAAATATTAATAAAATGTGTGCCTTCGTCTCTGCTATTCAATCCAAATAAATGATATTTTAATTTAAAACCCACAAGCAAGATCTGGAAGTGCACCCTTCATTTCCTATGTCTAAAAAATAAACGGAATGAAATATATCTGATGTGGCCCAAAAAACTCTTCCAAAGTTGGGGCCATTTCACTAAAATACTCCTACCTTCATTACCTCCTAGAGTTCTATTAATGTATCCCACATCCAAAGTATAGTTGCCAGCTGACTAAATGATTGATTGACCACTGTTGTTGGGCGTGTTCAATTCTTCATGACTCCGTTTTTGGAGTTCTGTGAACAAAGATCTTGGTGGGATTTACCATTTTCCTCTCCAGCTCATTTTACAAATGAGGAAACTGAGGCAAACCTATTTAAGTGACTTGCCCAGTGTCATAGCTAGTAAATGTCTGAGGTCAAATTTGGACTCATGAAGACAAATTCATGATTTCAAACCCAATGCTCAAATTACTGAGCCAACTAGCTGCTCCAAATGATTGAATAGAGATACATATACATCACTTATTTTGCTGCCTTAAAAGAACAGTAACCATTAATGACAGGCCTTCTCAGGGTTTGATCCTCGTTCCAAAGGCACATCAAGCTAAATTAGTGTTGGATTTTAGCTGTCTTCTGTCTGCTTATTCAAAATGTTCAAAGTTTTGAAATTGATCAGAAAACCAAACAAAACAACTTGCCCTCCCAAAATATATTAATTCTTTCAGCAAATATCAATTTAGCACCTCTTATTCACAGTCCCTGAATTGTTCTTGTCTCTTCACCTTTCCATTATCCTGCCTCTGTAATCAGCTATTGAAACATGCTGATTTTACTTCCACAAAATCTCTCTCACCCATTCTCTTCACTTTTCAAAAGTAACAATCAAAGTATAAAGTCTCATCATCTCTCCCCTAGATTATTTTAATAACCTATTAACTGGTACCTCTGCTTCATTTCTTTCCAGTTCATAATTTGGAGACACAGTTGTCAAATGGATATCCTAAAACTCAGACAGAAAGGGTTACTCTCCTATTAAAAACCTTTAGCATTTCACTGCTGCCTATATGATAAAATACAAACTTCTCACAATATATCATGTCTACCTTTCCAGACATTTTTATTACTACTCTTCACATCCTTTATATTAAAATGAAACTGGCCTTATAGGTGTCCAACCTTCTATCTCCCAAATCTTTGCCTTTGACTGAGTTATCCCCCCTGCCCCATCCCAATGCATACTCTCCTTGCCAAACCTTTCCAAATTTCCCCAGTTTTTTCTCTTCTTCCTCCTCCAATTATCTTACATTTGCTTATCTTTCCATAGGTTATATCTGCTAGAAGAATGCATGCTTAAATGACAGGAGCTAGTTATTTTGTTGATTGTTTTGTCTTTTTGTCCCTATTGTGTTTTGTATATATACATTATTAAATATTGTAATTGAATATTATGCTTAATAAATGCTTTTTGAATTGAAGAGTATAGAGCATCATTTTATATCATGGATATAAAGTTCACATAAGATGCAATCCTTGCCCTCATGAAACTTGCAATCTTGTAGATGATGACTTAATAGCATTAATATATAGAAAGATTCAAAACAAAGTATCCTCTGGGGACAAGGGGAAAGGATGGGCTATAAGTTGGTTATTAAAGGATACAGGCAAAAGTAGAATTGGGAAATGAAGAAGAGGAGGAATTCCAACAGATGGTGAAAGCAAAAACATAGAAATATTGAAGACTTTATTCAAGGCTCTATGGGAAAAATTAGTGAGAGGAGTAGAACCAGCTAAGGTTCTGGTGAGCTCTACATCTGCTTAGGGAATTTAGAGGTCATTTAGACCAACTCTTTCATTTTACAGGTAAGGAAACTGATGTCCAGAGAGATGATCTTGATTTCCCCAAGGACACAGAGTGGTTTTTAGTAAAGTTGGGTTTTGAACTCATTTCCTTAGATCCCAAAACTGCTTTCTTTCCACTATACCATTTACATAACATCATGCAGGCTGCTCGATTGATTAGCAGTTTTCAATTAACAAGGCCTCTTAGCATTACATTAATCAGAGTTCATTAATGCATTGAGCAAGTAGGGAATCTTCTCTACTGATATTGAACACCATACAAATTCATGGTCTTAGAATTCCTAGGACATGGAGAGGTGGACTGATTTGTCCAGAATGACACAGTCAGTTTGTAACAAGGAGTGGGTCTTGAACCTAGCTAGGTCTTCCTGTTTCTAGAGACCACATTGTCTCTGATTGTTACTTAGCCATCCAAGGTACTATGATCAAGATAATGTTTTCTTTTAATAGTTTTCAAGGAGATAAGCCCCTGAGATGAACCCTCTGTAGCTTTGCATGAAAAAATAGGTGAAGTGATCCTGCATATTTGAAGAAAAGTTTCATAGTGTTTATAAGACCCTTCTTAAGTCAAGGGTCACTTTTCTACATAGCAGATGACACTGAAAGAAAAATAGAGTTGGGGGAGATAGAAGTTGCTTTGCCTACTTACCATCCCATCCAAAGAAGAAAAATTATAAAGGGTATAATTAAACTGAAGAAAAAGTCAAGTACTTTTGCTTCTGCCTCAAAAGTGAGCAGATCAAGGTAAAGTGAAGATTTCAAAATCATGAAGCTCACTTCATTCACCCTAATGGATGCTATGCACTTAAAGTCTTCTGGCATGCTCTTTGGCAAAAGGTTGGTGATTTGTTGATCAAATCATTTAGTAAAATATAAGTTAATCTCATAAAAGGCTTTGTTATTTACATTATCTGCCTCCCCTTTTCTCTCTCTCCATGCCAGACTGGAAACAATTTTATAAGAAATTTTATAAGAATTTTGTAAGAAATCTGCAAAAGTGTATCAAATACTTCTATAGCTTTTAATTGAATGGTGCCATGAAGTTACCCTGGAGTAGTCCCACTAAAATGCACTTGAAACCAGGATGGTTATCTGTAGTCAAATTTTGATTTATACAGTATGAACAGATTTTTTTGCTTGCCTGCATTGAACTGATAGTAAAATGCAAGGGAAATTAAGTCTAAAGAATGTTAGTATTGCTTAAGCTTCAAAGGTCATTCTTTCAATTCAAAGGCCAATAAAAACATCATCATAAACTACAAACCTTAAATGAAAGTAAACTTTATGATCATATAAAAATGAAAGAAGAAAATTATCTTGGTGGTGTTAGCAGGACTCCATACTTGGATTCCTATTTTGCATATTGCATAAGAGATACAATTTAGGACCCCAATCTTTGCCATTTACTGTTGCCACATTTCAGAGTATATCAGCTTCAGTGATACTCAGACAGGCCCCACCTGAAAGTCTACTCAATATTACATTAAAATGTTTGTCCAGTCCAATGTGTACCACTGTTAATACTACACTATCATTATTTCATACTTCTTTAAATTGCCTTTCATCCAAGAAATTCCTAGTGATCTATAAGTATGTTGTGGTATAACCACACAAGAACCTTGAGGGAGTATTTAATCTTTTCCCTTGCCTGAATAAACTTACTTGGCCATATCAGGATTGTAACTTTCTCCTTGTGGGTACTCTTGATACTGAGAAACAACAAATTCACTTCATTACTTAATGAATGGTCTTCAAGAGTTGATGGAACTATTGTACAAGATTCCTTTCTGTTATTTTTTTTCTCCCTATAAGCCAACTTTTTTTCCAGGAAATGTTGTTTGGGTGGTGAGAAGCAAATGAAAAATACATCAATGCATTAATTCTTTCCCCATTTACATGTTAAAACAATTTTTTAACATTTGCTTTTTTTAAAGTTTGGAGTTCCAAATTCTATCCCTCCCTTCTTTCCCTACCCCCTGACTGAGATGGTACAATATTAGTTATTTTGTGTAAGAAGACTTGAATTAAAGAGAAAGGATGGAAATAAAGAGGAAAGGAAGTAAAGAAAGTTAAAAATAGTACCTTTTAGTCTATTGTATTCAAACAATAGCAGTTCTTTTTTTCTGGAAGAAGATATTATGCTTCGTCATCAGTCTTTTGGGATTGTCTTGGATCATGGTACATTACATTTTTTAAAAGAGTTGATACAGCCAAAAATGTTGTCCCTCTTCAACCAAGCCTAGTAATGAATATTGCTAACTACTCTTGATTATTCAACTTGCACTCTGATAATTAAACCTTTGAGAACACTGGGTCATCTCCACATCATGATGAGGAATTAGTAGGTTTTTTGGAACAGACCTTTTCGGAAACAACATGTGACTTTACTGGTATAACTGACTTTTTTTTTTTGTTTAGTTTTTGCAAGGCAATGGGATTAAGTGATTTTCCCAAGGTCACACAGATTAAGTGTCTGAGGTCAAATTTGAACTCAGATGCTCCTGACTCCAGGGCCAGTGCTCTATCCACTGCACCACCTAGCCACCCTATATAACTGACTCTTTTTGAGAAAACATCTACCAAAATTAGTCTGCAGCCATCCTGAAACTAAGAATCTCAGAATGTTAACTAGAGTTATTTGTCCAAGGAAACAATGCTAGTATCTGAGGTCAGTCTTGAAACTTGGTCTTACTAATTCCATATTGAATCTCATTTAGATGCTTAAATATTATAGTGAAAATATAATAGTTCAATTATATCTATCTTAGCAAGCATCTATAAAGTGTCTATTTTATACATATAGAGTATCTACATAAAGTGTATATGGCTCATGCTGGGGACACATTATAGGAAATGAAATCTGAAAAATGCAGGAATTTGTTTTGCTTGATGATGCATGTTGGTGACAGGAATTTTTTTTCTTGATTTTTTAATGGGTAGGAGGGACAGGAGAGAAAGAGAAACTGAATCTTCATTTGAAAAAAAGACTTTTTTTTAAAGCTGAAGATAAAAAGTAAAAAAAGGCAATAGCCCCATCTGTTGAGTTTTCACTCTACTTAGGGGATACAATATGTATGAAGGTAATACAATGTAAAACATGCAAAGTATATATTGTTTTTACTATTCCATGACATTCCTGATATTATCTAGATTTTAGGATTCTAAAGACTTACCTGAATGTCATTTGATAGTATTTCCAGGGGGAATGTTTGGGATGAATTGGGAAAGGTTTCCTTAGAAGTAAACCCCTGAACTGAACCTTGAAAGAAGCTAGGAATTTCAAGGGTTGGGAGTAGAAAAGGAAAAAAAAATTCCAGTCAGAGGGGAAACAGACTGTGCAAAGAAACGGAGGTGGAAGAAGGAATTTCCATGCACTACAAATAGCAAGTAGGCCAGTTTGACTAGAATGTAGAGTACGTATGGGAGATGAATGTTGCATAAGTCTGGCAAGATAGACTAAAGATTTTTTCTGCACATTCTGTGAAATGTAAGAGTAGTAGAGGTTGTATTTTATATTTTATATTGCAAGTCTTACTGCCTGCATTTGACAGGGGAACAAACTGAGTTATGGCAAAATTAAGTGACTTGCTCAAGCACACATAATATATCAGTGTAAGACCTTGACCAGAGTCAGGGTCCTCAGCTTCCAGTTCATGGTTATAGCCCATGCTGTCCCAATAGGAAAGGGTTTTCTGATTCACATTTCTTCATTTTTCTCTCTTCAAACATTAAGGCAATCCATTTTTACTAAGATAATATAAAATGTAATCTCAACAGTTTGGATCTAGTAAGAAATACTACTGTAACTGGAAAGATTCCTGACAGAGCTAAAATAAATAGGGATATCAAATAACAATTAACTCAAAATTCTCAAGACAATAAAATGTTATGGTTAAGCCATTGAACTCAATCCAGAAAGTGATGGCACTAACACTTCAGAAGCAGAAATGAAACTGACTGGTTTCATTCTCATAGTTCATACTCATAGCACACATGGTGAAAAGTTGCTGGAAGGCATTATTAACCATCAAATGACATTTCAGTTATGCCTTTAGGATCCTAAAATCAGGACAACAGTAATAATGGTAGGAACAATAATATTTTGACAAAAGGGGAAATGGTAGATGTTTAATAAACTCTTGTCAATAAGCCATTTGATTGATTGGATTAGCTGATTGATGGATTAGTATATACTTAGTATAAAAAATCACAATCTCAGGTATCTGCTTACAGTTAACAAGCTCTATGTGAATATATAAATAACTCTCCATCTTTCTTTTTAACTGCTCAGAATTAGTTTCTCAAGTGACTCCTTTGGGATGAAAATATCCATAATTGAGTTTGGTCCAGAAACCAAGTTTTTGAATGTCACAGCCTGGAGTAAGTCAATTACTTTTGAGATATCCATGAGGGAGGGGAGAAATGGCAATACCCATTTCTAGTTCCACACTTAGAATTCATGCACAGCAAAGGTGGCAAACTTCAAACTTATCAAGATTGTAGTCGTCATTAAGAGAGGAAAATCAAGCCAAATGTGAAGGAAAGCAGTGTAGTAATTATAGAGTTATGAAGATTTAAAAGCAATGTGCCTGAGTGGGCAGAGCTGGGCATGTTTCTTTCAGGTTCAAAAGCTGCTTCAATTAGATTGTTTTGCCTGCCTTAAAGGGCTTAAGGGCAACAGAGCACTGAATTAGAAATCCCCATTATTTGATTAATTAGCAATGGAAAAGTGGACCCTAGAAAAGGTTGTCCCTATTTGGGGTTGCTTCTAATTTCCCCCTCCATTATTTCACTCTGTTTTTATTTCTTTCAATTGTTCTGAATGATTCACAATGAGTGAGGATGCAGAGGGACACTTAAAACTTGTAATACCAATAAGAATGGAAGACAAAAGATTCAGAAGCTCATTGAGGTCTGTAAAGCAATGATGCTAGTGTTAAATGTTATGTAATAACTTGCTCCTTTCTTGTTCTTGGGTTGTTAAATATTAACAAAATTATCACATGTTGGTGGATCTAACAAGGAAAATGGGACAAAATAATTTAATGAGGTTCATAAGATAAAATTATCTGGAAGATTATTTTATTACACTAGCACTTATTATTAGGGAACTTCTGTCTTCAAAAGTACTGTGTTAAGTGTTTGGGGAAAATGCAAAGTTTATATAAGACCACAGAGTTCATAGAGCAGTGGGCTGGGTATACCTGGCTCACTGTGGGAAAAGCATTACCATAGGCCCTTCCTTGAGAGAAAAGGGGGAGGCCAGGAGACATCCTTGGTCTACGTTCATATGTATATATGTATATATATATATATATATATATATATATATATATATATATATATATATATATGACATGTCTACTAATCTCATGATGCTTATAGTTTATATAAGATATACAAAGTTCTCTTTATGGGAATTCTTGTCAATTGGGAATAGCTAAACCAGTTGTGGTAAATGATCATGATAGAATACCTGATTTTAGAAAAACATGGATTGATTTGCATGAGATATTGAAGAGTAAAATGGGCAGAACCAATAGACTGTTGTATACTGTAACAGCAATATTGTTTAAGACCTACTTTGAGAAACTAAATCATTTCTACAATTATAAATATACAAATTAACTACAAGGGACATATAAAGGAACATGCTATCTGCATCCAGAGAGGGAGGTGATAAATAAAAGTATGAATAGAATGGGTTTACATATAAAGATATTTATGTCTAATAGTAGTCATCTCTAGAGTAAGAGTGGTGTGGGGGAAGAAAAAAGGGAAAAAAGAGAAATTTTCATAACTTTCTTATGCATTTAAAAGAGATAGCAAGTGGTACATAATAGATTTTCACTTTCATATACAATTACCTTTTTTTGTTTTATGTTATAGAAATTATAAAAATAAAATATATAAAAAATTTTAAAAGATGTATACAAAAACTATCTATGATTCAAAGTAAGACATAAGAAGCCAACTAGATAAGTGGAGAACAAAATACTATGTGAGTTTTGAAGATAAAGATAATGAAGATGAGAGATAAAAAGAAGACTTCATAGAGAAAGGGGGACATTTGAGTTGAGCTTTAAAGGATGACTAGAATTGAACAGATAAAGAAGAAAAAGAGAAGAGTCCAAATGAATAAAGATGTGCCTGATTTCAGACCCAGTGCTCTCTCAACTGTGTCTGTCACATGTGGAATCAGTAGAGGGGCCCACCATCTTCCAACTACTTCCAACACCAATCACTTTCCAATTTTCACTCATGAGTAGATAAACCCAAGAGCACCTAAGGGTAACAGAAGCCTTCAGACTATTGGCTCTGCTTCCAAATCTAGCCCCATAGAACATATGTGACCTTTCTGTCAGATTTGCAGCTGAAATCCCCTGTATTTTGTTTCCTGATAGAATATGAGCTCCATCCTAATAGGGACTACTGAGAAAGAAAAGACAATTCATATAACATTTAAGAAAATTTTTTGCACATAGCAAACACTTAGTATTTCTTTATTCATCCATTCATATGTTATAGAATGCTTGCTGCCCACCATGTGCTTCTTCATTACCTTGACATCATAAGTTCCTTGGAGATAATGGTTGGTGTTCCATGTCTTGATTCCATGTAAGCATATTGGTAAAATGTTAATTTGAAAAGATAATATTTTGATTTCATGGGAAGCCTTGGCAGTCAGTAAAAAGAGCTTTATAATTTTCTGAGGGCAATTCAACTGGCCCTCTTCTTCTTCTATTCTGAATTCAGTTTATAGTCTATTGCTCATAATATTGTTGGACAAGATCTATAGAGTGTTCATCCAAATGTCTGTAGAAATCTGGGCAATAGAATTTATTCATCTTCTCAGTCTTATGAATGGATAATTTAAACTTCTTTGAGTGATTACAGATCTTTTCCAAGATGTTCAGCATTTCAGGATTTGATCCAATCAACACAGTATCATCTGCAGACTTTTGGAGGACCACACCAACCACAAGGAACTGACTTGAACTCAGTATTAGATCTCTTCCATCAACATTCTTCCTTTGGAGAATGTCTTATGTCTAATGCTTTACTTAATATTACTATCATAATGTTAATGAATGATGTGTTTACCTTGAGATACTCAGCCAAATCCACCTATATGTTTACCTTTCATAGTCAAAAGACATAATAATCCCAAAACAAAAGAACTTAATGAAATGGCATAGTATAAAAAATAGCAACAAAACATTCCCCTAATAAATCTAGGGTACATTGTCTCACATGTAAACAGCAAGGTATAAGGTATAAGGCACTTCAAGTTGTTTATCATCCACTGAGCTATCTATTGTCTTCTGAATCATAGAATTTATTGAGCATGCTCAAACAATTCTTTCACCCTACACTGGGTATGGTTTACTTTTCAAAGTTCAGGAAACAATATGGAAAATGGAAAATGCCATTTGTAGTCTGTTATGATCATTAACTTGCAATTTTATCTTTGGTGGTACATGGATTCCAAATTCATCACTAGACTTATCGTGGTTTATTACCTTTTTCATGCTCCTCACTATTCTAAATTCAATCCAAGCCCCCAATTCAGCTTCTGCTGATCAGCTAGACTTTCCTCAAACAGAAAATACTCTTGTATTATTTACTTTTTTTAATAGTACAAAGCATACAATTAAAAGTGAATTTTTTAAAAATAAAAACTAAGCTTCCCTAGCACATAAAGGAGCAAATGAGCAAAAAACTAGAGGTGATATTTGGCTTCCTTGGGCTTATGATACATTTCTATCTTTTGTCACTTTTATCTTCATTTGTCACTCTTTTCCCTAGTTTGAATTTTACTTATTAATTCCCTTTTCTTCTAACTTCCTCTTGCCTTCCTTTCTTTTTTCTTTCTCTCTTTCCTTTCTTCCTTCATCCTTATTTCATTTCCCTTCTTTCTCTCTTCCTTCTGTTTTCTTTTTTTTATCTCTCTTTCTAATTCTTCCCCTCTTCTTTTCTATCACTTAAGTGGTGGAGTAAGTAAAATACTTCAACCTTTTCTTCCTTTTACCTTTTTTTTTGTTTATTAGGGTTTTTAAATTGTTTTCTTTGACTTTTTCCTATAAGGGACTTCTTTATCTCATTCTAATGATTAATTCTCTTTTCTTTCTGCCTATTCTAGCCTTTTATTCATTGTCCTACTAATTATTTATTTCTCCTTTATTCACTATGTTCCTCATGGATTTAATGCTTCTAAAGTAACTATTCTAAGCTCCTCCTAAATATTTTCTATATGATTGCCTTGTAGATCTTCTCTCCTCCTTTGTCTGTTGCATCTCACTCTTAAAATTTTAAATTCCTGCAGAGATGATAGAAATATTGCTTCATGGTAGAAATCTTCCTGTGTCTCTGATTGCATGGTTCATTTCTACCCCCTAGCTTTCCTAGTATCATTTCCTTTCCCATTTTTCCCATAAAATTTGCTTGGGTCCAATCTGAGGAACTTTGATCATAATAAGTGTCTTTCTTTTCTAGTCCTCCCACCCCACCCCCAGGGTAATTTATTTTGTTACCTATGCTTTGCAGGCTAACTATTTATTTACCTTTCTTGTTCTTCTGAAGTGTTTGCAAAGCAAATCTATGTATGTACAAATACTTCAAATGCTTCTCTTTTACTGAACATCCATCTTTTTCATTGATAATTGAACTCAAGTTTTCAGTGTATGTCATTTAAGTTTGTATCTTGAATTATTTTGCTTTTCAGACTTATTTCATTCCCCTTGGGAGTTTCTGGTGAGTGCAGAATAATTTCATATTTTTCTAATTTCCTCTCTTTTATATATAAAAATTGTCCTGGTAATTTGCAGAATTTGCAGAATTGGCTATTTGTCACTGGAATTGCTAAATTTAACCATTATGAGTTTTAGAGTGTAGTATGGGTTTTTTCCCCCTTGGAAGTGATCTGTAGATCTGTGTTAAGAAGTTCTGGGGGCAGCTAGGTGGTGCAGTGGATAAAGTACCAGCCCTGAAGTCAGGAGGACCTGAGTTCAAAGTCAGGCTCAGACATTTAATAATTGCCTAGTTGTGTGACCTTGGGCAAGTCACTTAACCCCATTGCCTTAAAATTTAAAAAAAGTTCTAAACAGTTTTCTTTATATTATTTCTTTCATTATGGTGTTTAGGTTTTGGGACTTGTATTCTACTGGGATATCATGATCTGAAAGTTATCTCTGCACAGTCTGTCTTTGAGATCGCGGTGCTTTGCTTATATGGTGATCACATACTCCTTTAACATTGAGTTTAAGCTTCTCTTCTTCCAGATTGTCCTTCACTTCTGATTATTTTTACTATCACTCAGTTGTTTTCTCTCTTGCTCCTTTGGAAAGACTTGTCATCATGGATTCAGGGTTGTTGGGGTTTTTTTTTAAATCATATCAAATATTTTTTGTTCTATAGGCCATAAATGAAAATTTCATGATTTTTGTTTATTTCTTGAATGATCTGGAAACATTTTGCTGTGGCTCCATGCTCTCTTGGGAATTCTTACAGAGTTCTCTGCTTCATCAGGTGTTGGGCTTCCTTTGTCTTGTCATGTTTATTCAAAAATATTTAGTCTTAATTGTTTTGTTGGATATCTTTTCTTCTTCATTAATATCTTCCCTTTACATTTATCTGCTCATGCCTAATATTTTTTAACTGTTTTCTTCCTCTTGAAATCTTAGGGTTTCTTTAGGTTTATTTTTAGGTTTATTTTTCCATCTATCCTCTTATTGCTACTTTTCCATTTGATAGTGAATCCCTCAAGGGCTGGACCTCAAAATTCTCTCATTCCCCATCCACACTAGGAAGATTAATTTTTAAGTTATAGTTCCTGCCTAAGTGAATTCTAGCCACAGAAGATGGTATTCACCTCATTATGAATGCTACCCTTTCCTTCAGATCTAGTAGTACCCCACATCCACAGTCCTTCTCTGCTCTAGTGCCTTTGCTCTTTAATTCTCTGACTGAGAGCTCCTACAGTTTAGCCCACCCCTACAACATTTAGAAAAGAGTTCTGCTTTCCTGTAACTCTATTTCTTCTGTTGTGGTGGGGGTTAGGTGGGAATAAGATCTGTTGCTTATTGCTAAAGAATGAAAGGATTTTGGCAGGAGTAGGGATATGCTGTTGGAAACTAGAGCAATAGCATGGAAATTGTTAAGTGGATCCCAGAGCACAAGCCCTTGACTTGGGTTTTCCTGCCTTGCAAAGTCATATAGGCTAGAGCAATAGAGAGTGCTGATTGAGCATTTAGGAGGTAGGGATTAACTTTCTTTGTTGTTAATACATCAGCTTGTTTCTTCATTAGCCTTCTTAATATCTTATCCAGTGGTAAATTCCGCAATTACTTTTCCTCTTGTTTATAATTCATATGGTAAGGAATGGTTGGAGAAAATGGCTAGTCCTCCATGTTGTTGGTTTGAGTCTTCAAGTCCTCTGCAAAAGATTCTCTTTCCAAACGTCCTTCCCTGCTACTTGTTTGTTGATTAATAAGCAACTAAATTGACTTGTCCTTTTAGTATATCTACTAAAGCATTGTTTAAGTATTCTGATCTTATTTTCTTTTCACTAAAACCAAATAAATTCTATGATTTATGCAATCGTCTTTCTGGTCATGATCAGAGAGTACAGACAGGAGAAATGCTCTGGTTGTTCTAACTACCATGAAGGAAACTGGCTTTAAAGCAACCTTCCTGATTTGGATTGAGATTCCATTTTCTAATAGCTAGAAGAGAGAAATCTCTTTTCTAACATGGGGCAAAAGAACTATGTGGTTTATTTTGCATTTTATTATGAATTCTATGGATTTCACAAAGAACAGAGAAAAAATTCAATTTGTATCTGTCAAGTCTTGATTGTTATGACAGAAAATGAATCTCCAACCAGACTCTAAAAGAGGAAGGCAGGAAGGAGAAGGTGAGAAAAGCACAGTATACAGCTGTTTGAGTTAATAGGTCTTTGCTCCTGCTATGAAGAAGGGAGAGGTTAAAAAAGTAGAAGGCAATGACAAAAAGGGAAAGCCCCTGATAGGCAAAGATAAGCATAGTCTGAGTGGATTTTGTATTTGAACCCTTTTATGATTGAGGGGAAAAGTAAGGAACAAGTAGCCAGTCAGTCAAATTTAACCCTTGAGAGTTATACTTAGAGATGATACTGGATATATCTCTGGATACTGGATGATACTGCATATATCTCTCATTTCTAAAGGCTGAGTTATGAATTTTATATAGTTTTTTAAATTTTATTTTAATATTCTGTTTTAATTTTTTAAAATTTTCAATTTTTTTTAGGCTTTGGCAAGGCAAATGGGATTAAGTGGCTTGCCCAAGGCCACACAGCTAGGTAAGTGTCTGAGGCCCGATTTGAACACAGGTACTCCTGATTCCAGGGCTGGTGCTCTATCTACTTTGCCACCTAGCCATTCCTAATATTCTAGTTTTTTAGAATTTTGAGTTCCAAGTTCTCTCCCCCTTTTCAGCCCTTTTTCTACCCATTGAGAAGGCAAACAATATATAAATTATACATGTGAAGTCATGGAAAACATATTTCCATAATGCAAAAAAGCAAGAAAAATAAAGTAAGTGAAAAAATGCTTCAATCTATACTCAGAGTTCATCAGTTCTCTCTCTCTCTCTCTCTCTCTTTGTGGATGTAGATAGCAATTTTTAATCATAAATCCTTCGGAATCAGCTTGAATAATTGTATTGATTATAGTAGCTAAGTTTTCCACAATTGATCATCATTATGATATAGCTGTTACTATATACCTTGTTCTCCTAGTTCTGCTTACTTCATTTTGCATGTGATAATATGTCTTCCCAGGTTTTTTTTTAAAAATTTCTCTTATCATTTCTTATAGTATGATATGGATTGTATTTTTTAATTGTTCAAAAGCTACCAAATAACTCTGGGCTTTAGACTTTCCAATTTTTGAGTCCTAAACCTAATTCTTCATCTCTCATAGATGAGTAGGTATAATTTTAGTCTTTTCATTATGTAGCTACAACCAGACTCCACATCTCAGCAAGGCCTTGAAGCATATACACCCCAAAACTCTCACATGGTAAGATAATATATTTAAGAGCTAAAAAGCTTCTAAGATCATCTGATCCAACCTTCCAATGAGATAAAGTATCTTGCTCAAGACCATAAAAGTATTAAGTAGCATATCTGGGATTTGAACCCAGGTCTTTAAATTCTCCAACTAAAGCTCATTAATCCTTCTTGGAACACAACTAAGCAAATGTATGTGTATATTTGAGTGTTTTGATTGATGTAGCCCTCAGCAAAATTTGCTATCATATCAAGCACCAAAAACTGTAAATGACCAAGTTATTTGAGTTTGTGGAACATTAAAAAGACAATGTAGATAAATCACAGGGGTTTGTTTGTTTGGGAGGAATGTCTTTTAAAACATTATGAACTTAGGGGAGGCTAGGTGATGCAGTGGAGTCAGGAGTACTTGAGTTCAAATTCGGTCTCAGACACTTCATAATTACCTAGCTGTGTGGTCTTGGGCAAGCCACTTAACCCCATTGCCTTGCAAAAACTAAAAAATATTGTGAACTTAACAGATATCAATAAACACAATAATTTCTATATAAAAACAAACAAGATTTTCATATGAAAATGCACAAATGTACAGAAAAAGCTTTATTATGTATAGCTTATGTTTAAAGTACATAAATACATCACAGTAATTCCATACTGAAATGCTTATCTTTATAGTTACATTTCCTTCTACTATTTTAAATATATTTTATAAATGTTGTACTGATGCTCTTTATTTTTTTTGGCATTACTATTACTACCCCTCCCTCCTTCTAAAACTCTCCCATTCCATTAAAAAAATAAGTGA
The DNA here is from genome assembly GCF_037893015.1 of Macrotis lagotis. Classification (NCBI taxonomy): domain Eukaryota; kingdom Metazoa; phylum Chordata; class Mammalia; order Peramelemorphia; family Peramelidae; genus Macrotis; species Macrotis lagotis. Next base: position 223,531,741 of record NC_133663.1, read on the forward strand.
ATACCCTTCATAGGAGAAAATAAGTACAGTCAAGCAAAATAGATCCTCACATTGGCCATGTCTGAGAAATGTGTGTATCATTCAGCACCTCTATTCCAGTGCACTGATGATCACTCTTAAGTCTTTTCAAGTTTTCTTTCGTAATGTTTTAATCATTATATCAATTGTTCTCCTGATTTTGCTCACTCTGTATCAATTCATAAATATTCATGTGCTTTAAAAAATGCCATGTCTTATGGCATATATAATAATACACCACTAAATTTACATACTATGTTTTCTCAATCATTAGATGCAAGAAAAAATATTATTATAAATGTGTTTGTATATGTAGGGCCCTTCCTTTTTTAAATTTTCTTTCAGGGCTTATGCTTAGTGGTTATTTGTAGGTCAAAGAATATAAACAGTTTAATAACTTTTGAGTATAGTTCCAAATTGGTTAGATAAATTCATAGCTCCACCAGTAGGGTACATTAATGTGCCTGTTCTCCCACAGTACTACCAACTGTAATTTTCCCATTTTCAGTGATATGATGAGAATAAGATAGAAGCTCAAAGTTGTTTTAATTTCAGTGTTTCTTTTCATTAGTTGATTGGATTATTTTTTAATATGACTATTGATGGCATGCATTTCTTTCAGAACTGCCTATTCATGTTTTTTAAATATTTGAACTTTTTGGGAATAAAACCACTCCACTCTGAATCTGATGCTTAGTCTTGTTTCAAATCCACTGAAAAAGATGCTCCTCCTAAGTTAAACTCATCATCTCTAAATTTCACAATGATCCTGCTAACTTTGACTGATACAATTTCCTTAATCCTCCTCTGCCCTCTGATTGGAAGGCTAAAGACTGAGCTCCTTCCAAATTAGACTCACTCCACTCTACATTGTTTATCTTCCTGGTTTAAACTCTAAGGAACAAGATAGTATTGGGGGTATATCCTGGCCTCTCCTCATCAATCACCCTCTTTCCTGTCTTCTTTTGTTTTCCCATTAGATTTTTTTTTGAGGGCAGGGACTGTCTTCCTTTTAATAAATGTTTATTGGATTGGACTGGAATGGCTCTTATGAGACTTTATCAGAGAAGTTTTATTTATTATAACCAGTCTTAAGAACACTATGCAAGTGTTCAGCCCATCCCTTTGGGATCATGTCCCTATCATTAATCAATGTGGATCCCTCAGCACAAGTAGTCTTTGGTCCTTAAATAGCCTTCAGGATATCATAAAAGTATTTAGGTTTGACAATGTCTGCATAAAATTGAATTTCATCTGCTTTCTTATTGAGCCAAGAGTCCTGAATATCTCTAAGCTTCACATGGACTTTCTTTTGATGGTAAACCCTGTGGAGTTCTCATTTTTTTTTTCATTTAGCAGCTTCTATATTTCCTCATCATTTTGGTCTAACCAGTCTTGAAGTTTGTGAGTGTTCTGGCCCAGATGAGCAAATAAGGTGCTATACAAAAGATCTCTGAAAGCTGCTCACTTCTTTTCTGCTCCACTGTTACCAACTGTTTATTAACTCAGTTTTCCCTCCAAGTTAGCAATAAACTATTCCCACTCAGAGAGATGCTCTAATCTCTTGAAATTAATTCTTCTAGTATTCATTTTGCCTTGGGGCCACTGCTTTGATTGAATATAGATATTGAGCTTGGTGAGGATGAGTCTATGATTAGTCCAGTACTCTGTATGACATATTCCCCTTAAATTTTTTGACAAGGCAATGGGGTTAAGTGATTTCCCCAAAGTCACATAGCTAAGTAATTATTATTGATGTTTACCTCAAGTTGAAGTCAGCTGAAGTTCCAATTGAATAAGAGGTTTTGAATGCCATTAGACTCCTTTCAAGTGGCAAAGTACCTGGTATTTATTCCATTCCAGGTGATATCTGCAAGGTGGGGCAGTCCACTGTTTATTCAAAAACTGACTGAAATTTTCCAGGTATGAGGAGGTTATCCCCCAAGAATTTAAGGATGCCTCCATGGTCCATCTCTATAAAGATAAAGGGAATAGATTGTCCTGTGACAATCATGGGGGAATTTTGTTGCTGGTAAGATTCTTTCCAGAGTCCTTCTCAGCAGGTTGTTCCTTCACCTGAAAGATAGTTAACTCCCTGAGAACCAATGTGACTTCAGAAAGATTTGAGGAACAGTTGATATGATGTCTGCTGCCCGACAATTCCAGGAAAAAATGCCAGGAACAGAAAAGAGGTCTGAATACATTTTCGATCTGACCAAGGTCTTTGACACCATCAGTTGCAAGGGTTTATGGAAAATGTCGAAATTTGGTTCCCGGGAGATCATCAGTATCCTACATCAGTTTTATGATGTCATGCATGTCTGGGCCCTGAATTGTGGATGATGTTTTCGAGGATTTGCCAATCACCAATTGAGTAAAACAAGGATGTGTCATTGCTCCCATACTTTTTAGCAATATGTTTTCAGCTATGTTATCAAAAGCCTTTCATTGAGGATGAACAAGGCCTCAAGGATAGCTTACCACAATGATGGCAAATTCTTCAACTTGAAAAGGCTACAAGCCAAGACCAAAGTAGAGGGAGTGTTGGTGCATGATCTTCTTTTTGTAGATGGTTGTGCATTCAATGCAGCCTCTGAGGCTGAGATGCAACAAAGTATGGTTCAATTCTCTATTGCTTGTGCTAATTTTGGTCTAACAATTAACACAAAGAAAACACAGGTGCTTCATCAGCCAGCCCCACACCATCCATATGTGGAACTATCAATTATAGCAAACGGACAAGTTTTGAGTACTGTGGAGAAGTTCACTTACCTTAGCATGTCATCTACAAGTACATATATTTTGATTAGATTCTATCAATCATCTATCATTGACTATGAGGTTGACACTTGCATTGCCAGAGCTAACTCAGTATTTGGGAGGCTCTGAAAGAAAGTGTGGGAGAGAAGAGCTATTAGAATGACTACCATACTGAAGGTCTGTAGAGCCACTGTGCTAAGTTCATTGCTATATGCCTGTGAAACCTGTATAATCTACCAACAATCATGTCAGGAAACTGAATCTCTTTCATTTAAGTTGTCTTAGGAAGATTCTGAAGATCACTTGGCAAGAGAAGATACCAGACACTGAGGTCCTTTCTCAAGCTAAACTGCCTAGCATTCTAACAATACTACACAGAGTGCAACTACAATGGGCTGGTCATGTTGTTAGACTGCCAGATGTGCACTTGCTATGGAGAACCCACACAGGGCAAGCACTCCAAAAGGGTCAGAAGAATTGTTACAAGACACCCTGAAGATCTCATTGAAGAACTTTAGAATTGATCTTACAGCATGGGAGACACGGGCACAGGACCACCCAGCATAGCATGCCCTCATCACTCTATGATGGAGGCAGAATTGGAGCAGATCAAAGAAAACCTGACATATATAAGTTTAGAGTACCCATCTCAGGTGTTCACATGGACTATTTGTGCCCAACTTGTGGTAGAACATTCTGAGCTTGTATTGGTCTGATCAGTCACAGTAGGACACACTGCAATTTGTCTCAAACATAGTGATGTCATTTTGGTCTTCTTTGATAATGGAAGACAAGAACCAACCACTATAACTAGTAAACTATATGACTCATAATTTTAAATGTAATAATTTTATTTATTCAAAAACATTTAACTTTTTATAATTGAAACTTCATTTATATTTTGTGATTCTCTTTATCAAGAATCTTTACTTATGCATAGTTCTCCATGCATACATTTCTAGATCCTGGGTTAATGTAAAACTTAAGGATGTAAGATAATGGTCTAACCCTAATTTATGTTTGACTAGTTTCTACTTTTCCCTGTTGTTTTTGTCAAATAATGAGTCCTTATTCCAATACCTGTGGTTTTTGAACACTATGCCATCCTGCCCCTTTGTATTTTGATCCACTACTTTGTTCCACTAATTAAATATATTTTTACCTAGTAATAAATGATTTTTGATGATTATTCCTTTGTATGGTGGTGTCAGCCTCCCTCTTCTTTCCTACTTTTAAAATTATTTTCCACAAATTTCCCAACCTTTTTGTTCATTGTTCATGAAAAAATTTGTTATTATTTTTCTAATTTTAAAAATAACCATTTAGTCATTTGATTGGCATAGCAATGAATAAGTAAATTAATTTAGATTGTATTACTTTCATTATGTTGGCACAATCTAACCTTGAGCAATTAATATCTCTCCAATTGTGTTCATTTTTTCAAAAATTCATAGCTGTAAGCATATAATTCCTATATGTGTCTTGGTAGATTGACTCCCAAATATTTTTATACTTTCTGTAGTTATTTTGAATAAAATTTCTTTCTTTTTTGCTGTTTTTTTTGGTTAAGACAAGACCATTGTTAAATTGAGATAGTGCAGCAGAAGTAAGATATCCAGGAGAATATATTGTGAGTGTGTCCAAAACGTCATCTGGCTTGTTTTTGTCCTCAAGCTCTTTCTAGTTTGAGTAAAAGCTACATACATTATAGTACCTGAGAATACCTTTCTTCCTTTAGGGCATTCTTGATAGGGCTTAAGAGTTTGGCATTAGTCAGTTGTTCCATGTAAACACAGTCAAACAGTATTGCTCACTTTTCAAATGGAGAAAATGAAGATTTGAAAAGGTCAACACATTAGTTCAAGGTCAAATACTACTATTTAATGATAAATTTGAAAATAGTACTCCTGGCAAAAAGGTCTTGGGAATTTCAACCCTTAGTTTGTACTGAGATGATGATTGGCAGGAAATGTTAATTCAGGTTCTATATTTTTGACAGGAATTTTACCCTAGGTTAGGAAATAGTAATCACTTAAATTTCCCTGTATCGTCTCTTGGAAAGAATTCTGAACTACCATATTTCCCCCATGTATAAGATGCACCTTAATTTTGTGGTCTGAAATTTGAAAAAAAAAGTATTACATAAAGTTATTGAACTCAAGTTTTATTCATCATGAAATTCAAGGACTTTCTGCTCATAGCTTTCAGACATCTTAGGGGCAAGTCTGGGAAGCTTAGTTCATTCCTTTTCATGAACCTGAGCACCAATTGTGTCCTCCTTTGAGGACAGTAACTTCTTTTTCACCAGCAAGTCTTGCCTCATGCTAAACCATCTTTACAGACACAGGAATTCCAACTGCCCTTTGTTATTCAATCCATCTCTTCAATTCCCTCTCTAACTCAAATCATTTTTTCTGACTTACCTCTCATGGCCTTCTTCTGCCCTGGCTTTTTCAGTAGGGATTCTTCTTCTTGTAACCAGTCTCAGGTTGTTTTCTCAGTTGGAGGAGGACCAAACTTACATTTAGCAGCACAATTTCCATTCACTTTTGCAAACTGGATCACTTTGAACTTGAACTCAGCACTATACAAAAATCTTTTCTGAGCCATTTCTGCGCAGAACATGGCAAAACATAATCTAATATACTGGTAACAAATTGTAAAACAATAATCACAAAGACAACAAGCTCAAAAAAAGCAGGAAATGCAAGTAAAAAAATCTACATCAGTGAGTGCAAAAACAAGAGTGGAAAAAGTGGGAAATGCAGATATAAGACTATATTTTCCCATGGGGTGTATGTATATTTGCAAACATAAGAGTGAAAGGACAGCAAGTGGAAGTAGCTATTGTAATATAAGACACTCTCAGTTTTTAAACCCCAAATTTTTTGAAAAAGGGTGTGTTATTCATGGGAAAATATAGTAGGTGTTAAGACGTGATTGAATGTCCCACCAAATTCCACCATTCTTTGCCTTGGGCAAATCACTTAATCCCTCTCTAAACTTTCCATTTTTAAGATAAGGATTCTAGTAATTGCTCTAACTTACATGGTTGTGGTAAGGAACTAAGAAGTGACAGGTGTAAAGAAATTTGTACAACTAAAAATAGGCAAATTTGCTACTACTCTTGTTTAACCAGATCTGTGATTTTAATGGTATGAGTTTAATGGGTGAGGAACTCCCTCTTCCATTGTTGACCTATTTACTTACCTTTTCTGTAACTTACCATCTTAAAGTAACTGAGTTCTGACAGGTTGTGACTTGTGACCTTGGACATTTCACTTAATTGCTCAGAAGTCTACACAATAGGCTGAAACATCAAATGACTTACCCAGGGTCATAGCTTCAATGTGTCAGAGACAATATTTGTGCATTGAGGCCAACTCTGTCTTCTATTTTATGGTAGCCACTAATCAATGAGAAGAGCTATATAAATGTCCATTGAATTTTCTCATTAGTACATATATTTTGTTTGGATTCTATCAATAAATCAATAAACATTTATTAAATACTTATTGTGTGCCAGACACTATGCTAAGACATTTTCAGGACATCACTCTTTCCTGGATCTCCTCCATCTAGGTGACCACTCTGCTGCCTCCTTTGTCGGATGCTCATTCAGAGCACTCCCTCTATCCACAGGTGTTTCTTAGGGTTCTATGTTAGGCCGCTTTCTCTTCTCTCAGGTGATCTATCTCATCAGCTCCCATCATTTAATAACCATCTCTCTACTCATGATTCTCAAATCTACCTATGTTGCTCCAATCTTTCTGCTGATCTTTCATCTCCAACTCAACTGCCTTTCAGATATTTCAAATTGGATGTCCATTGATATCTGAAACTCAATATATCCAAAATGGAATTCATTTGTATTTCCCCCAAAACTTGACCCTTCTCTCCAGCTTTCCATATTACTGTAGAGGGCAACATCATCCTAATTGTTCCTCAGACTTGCAACTTCAAAGTCATTAGAGATTCCTGACTCTCAAGAAGAAAACAGTGAGCAACAAGTGTCAAAGGCTGTAGAGAAGTCAAGGAGAATGAGGATTGGGAAAAGGCCATCAGATTTTGAAACCAAGTGATGCTTTGAAGTGAACAGTTTTAGTGGAATGATAATGTTTTGAAAACATAAGAGTGAAAGGATAGGAACTGGAAATAGCTATTGTAGCCAGCCTTTGTGAGAAATTTAACTGTAACGTGCAAAAAAGATATAGGACAAAATTTAGCTGAGATAGAAGGAGCAAATTATTCCTATAAGTATAGCAGTTAAATGTTCATTTATAAAATGGTGAAATTCAAATACTGAAGATGAAAATTATAACTGAAAAATGATTATTGGGGTCATTCAGAGGGAATGGACAATTATCTTGATAGCCTGATTGGAGAGATACTGGAAAACTACCCTAATCCAGCTATGGCTCCCAGTGGCCTTCCCCAGTGTAGGAAGAATTGACTAGTTTCCCTTAAGTTGTTCCAAGAAGGTCTCTACTTAAAGGGAAATGCTTAGAAAGAGTAATTCATTATATCTACTAATGGATATGAGGGAACTAATCATATTATATTGCAAAAGCATAGTTTATAGTATAAGAATATAGTGGCTATCTGCTTATTACATAAACTACTATAGCAGACTCAGGGTCCTGAAAGAAGGCAAATTTTTCATGAGTGATAAAGAGGAAGGAAAGATTTTGAATATGAAGCAAGCCCCAAGAAATGGGTTAGGGTTGAGGGTAAAGACTGAGTGATGTTTGTAAAAGGATCTGGAAGTTAGGAGACCAAGACAACATATTATTGGAATAAGGTATTGAATTTGGAGTCAGAAAAACTGGATTTAAATCTACTTTATATATAAGATAAGGTATGTGACCTTAGGGGAGTCACTTCACTACTATGTGGAAGAGGTTTAACTCCAGCTTCTAGGATTTCAATTTATGATCCTGTGACAAAGACAGGTTCATCTATTTCACAATTATATCTAGACTGGGCCAAATGAGTAGGTGTATTATTTTGTTTTCCTAAAATGATCCATAACCTTGTGGTTCTGTTACTAAGCCTTTTCCACTAAACACACACAAACACACACACACAATATTCCTATGGGATTCAGGAAAATAGTAGTCAAAAGAAAATTTATATCTTTAAATTTTTACATCAATAAAATAGAGAAAGAACAAAACAATGAATTAGGTATACAATTTAGAAAAACTAGAAAAAGAATAAACTAAAAATCCTCAATTAAATACTAGATTGGAAATCCTAAAAATTAAAGATGAGATTAATAAAATTGAATTAACATAAAACTAAGAGTTGGTTTTATGGAAAAACCAATAAAATAGATAAATCATTGATTAATTTGATTTTTTTTTAAAGAGAGAGAGAGAAGAAAACTGAATTGAATCTAAAAAGCAAAATTTCCCTGGCAAGTTCAACAGCTGAGTTCTCAAACTTAGTCAAACATAAAATAACAACAATTATGATAGTTTATGTTTTTAGTAGTGCTTAGGTTACAACATGTTTTCATATCCCATGCCTCATTTGATTTTGACAACTTCCTCTTATAATGAGTTATATAAGGATTATCCCATTTTTCAGATGGGGAAAACTGAAATTGGGAAGGAGATAGGACTTATGGTCAGGTATACTGACTCCAGATTTCCAGAGGGAATTTGGTACCAAAAGTTATAGATTACTAATATAGAATAGGTTTTCTATCTTACAATGAAAATAATGTAAAAGTTAAAGTCAGATTAATAGCCAACATGTATATAATATCCAATCCATTGCCAAATCTTATAGCAACAATCACATTTCCTATACATGTTCCTTCTCTCCACTTATACAGTCACAGCTAAGTTAAGCCCCTCATCATCTCTTGCCTAGACTATTTCGATATCATTCTTAAGTCCACCTGCCTCAAGTTTCTCTGGACTTCAATGCATTCTCCACTTGGGTGATTTTTCTAAAGGAATTGATCTGTCACATCCTCCTCCTACCCAAATGGCAATGCTATCCTATTATTTCCAAGATCAAATATAAATATGTAAAATTCTTTTACAATCGGCCCCATTCTTACTTTTCCAGTCTTCTTACTTACACTTTAGGTCTCTATGCTCTAACTAAACTTCCTTACCCAGGAGTAACTGGTGACATAGTGGATAAAGCTTTGAATTTGGAGTCTAGTCTCAAGCACTTACTAACTGCATGACCCTCAACAAGTCACTTAACCTGTTTGTCTCAATTTCATCAACTACAAAACTACAGCACTTCCTGAGTCATTGTGAAGATCAAATAAGATATTATTTGTAAATAATTTAGTACTGTGCCTAGTAATTTGTTTCTTTCATATTTTCTGTCCTTCAACTGCCTTTGCATTGACTGTGCCCCATGCCTGGAAAGCTTTGCCCTCTATCCTTCACCTCTTGATTTCCCTGGGTTCTTGTTAAACTCAAATTAAATCCTACCTCCTACAGCTGGCTTGTCCCTTTCCCCTTAGCAGCTAATGCTTCTCCTTTAAGGAACACCATTTACTCTCTATTTATCTTCCATGTTCTTGGTTAAGTTACAATTTGCCTTCTATTCTCTTTGAAAACAAGGAGTAGTTTTGGCCTTTCTTTGTATCTCCAAAGTTTAGTGTGTTGGTTGGTACATAGTAACCCTTAATACAAACTTGTCTAACTGACTTACAAAATATTTTATATACATTGTTATATTGAAACTATGTTAAAGCTATTCTGCTATGTAGGTACCTTGTTGTTCAGTCCTTTCATGTCTGACTGAAAAAAAAATCATCTGATTCTTGGTGACCTCATTTGAGTTTTCTTTTTCTTTTTTTTTGAATTTTATTTATTTAAGGCAATAGGATTAAGTGACTTGTCCAAGGTCACACAGCTAGGCAATTATTAAATGTCTGAATCCAAATTTGAACCCAAGTCCTTTTGTTATTTCTTTCTCCAACTCATTTTACAGATGAGGAAACTGAGGCAAACAAGGTAAAATGACTTGCTCAGTGTCATACAGCTAATAAGTATCTGAGGCCATATTTAAACTGTGCTCTTCTTGACTCCAATCCCAGCACTCTATTCACTATGTCACTGGAAAAACAACACTCCCCAAAAAACTATTCTACTATGTAGGAAATGCAAATATCATTATTCCTATTTTATAGATGAGTCAGATAATTACTTGCCCAAGATCACATAGTAGTAATTGAGAGAGAGAGAGTCTAGATTCAAACCCAGGATTACTGATAACAAGTTTCATGCTCTATCTGGTATGTCACTTCTTTCTCATAAAGAAAAGAGAAGGTAATATGGAATAATAGAAAGACCCCTGATTCTGGGATCCAAAGATCTGGATTTAAATCCATATCTGACATTCCCTTATGACTTTTGTCAAGTCACTTAACATTCCTCAACTCCAGTTTCCTTATCTGTAAAATGAACAGGTTGATTTGATGGCCTTTCTAATTCTGGATTCTTTTGCAAGAGGGTACATTTTTGGAAAGGAGAATTAACAACAAATGCATTTCATGATTTTATTTTTGAAACATTACTTGCTTTATTTGTCACCTCCAATTTCACCCTGCAATACATTCAGATAGGCATTTGAAAAAGGAAGCACTGCCTTCTGGATATCAAAGCTTGTGATTAAAGAATTCCTGAGCAAATTATGATATATAGATTTTTATTATGAATTATCATATTAATGTGCCATGAAACTACAAATATAAAGAAGTCAGATAAATTTGAAAAAATGTATATAAACTGATATGGAACAAAATAAGCAAAATGAGAACAATTTAGAAGATGGCCATAATAATGTAAAGGAAAACAAATTTAAGGAATTTTAGAACTCTGATGATCAGTGAAGTCATCAACTTGGGGCTAATCCAGACATGCATCCAAGTTCTCATCAGAGAATTGGTGAACTTTAGAGAAGGAAAAAAGTCATAAGTTTTTTCATACAAGGTTTAATGTTTTGATTTATTTACTTAACTATTTCTTTGCTATAAAAAAAGCAAGCTATACATAATAAAAATTTATAGTGTTGGGTACAGTCCTCTTTTTTACTATTCTGATGTATAGATGGAAATGTTCGTTTCATTTAGGGTTTGTTAAATTCAAAATTTTGAAAATAGATAAAAGTAAACAATTCTAAGAAGATTCTATTGATGCTGGAGTTGCAGTGGAACAGGAGCCACTGGGAAGTGATAATGATATAAACAACTTCAAAAAGGCATGCAAAAATTTCATAATCATCACTTCTATCAGGAATGACTAAAGCACAGAATTTGATTAATCTGATAGGCTTATTTATGCAGTCACTGGGGGCCTTGGGTAGGGAAGTATGTGCCTGTGTACCTGGGTCCTATATAACATCAAGGTATGCTGAATAAGAATCAGGAAGTAAAAGAAATTTAAAGAGGTTTCCCCTTGTCTACTTTCATGACTTCAAACCTATTCAGATGTTTTTGAAGTTTATGCTTTTATTCACTTAACCCACGAAATGCAATAAAAAGGAAAGGATGAGCAATAAGGGAAGAGGCAATACTGGAAAATACAGATAGGAGCAGGGGAAAGGCAAATTCTCAAGATTGAATCTATTTGAAATCTTCATGATTTCAGAAAACTTCTCTCAATTTTGACCTCAAAGCTATATTGTTAGGAGTAGGAGTCATGAGACTTGAGTTTAAGTTCAAATTTTGTTACAGATTATTATGAACCAGTTAGGTGCCTTCATGCTTAGGGCCCTGTGTTCATTGGCCTCAGACATTTATTAGCTATGTGAACTGGAGCAAGTCCTTTAACCTCTATTTGCTTTAAGAGGATATGACAAAACAGTCTGCCAAGAAAATCCCATGGTCAGTATGGTCCATAGGGTCACAAACAATTATACTTGATTGTGTGAAACTTGCAAATTGCTTATCTTCTTTGGTACTCAGTTTCTGTATGAGCAAAATGTGAATAATATTTGTTCTAGTCTTACCAGCATGACTATGACTATGAATGAGATCATATAAAGTGATAGTACAAACTCTTTGGAAGAAATGAAAGCTATAAACCTATGAAATATTTTAGTATTATGTATATTTAATGGAAATTTTTATAACTTAGTGAACATTAAAACATTGTTATAAAACATTTGAGAGCCAAAAACATTTGCATGTCATCAGAAGATCACAAATTTACAGGTGGAAGTAAAACCTACATCATCTAGTACAACACCTTCATGTTTGTTATTGTTCATTCTTCATTTTTGAAGAGGACTAATGACATCACAGGGTGATGTCTTTACTTTTGCATGATTTGAATTTAAAGAAGGCAGACAGAGTTACCCAAAGTCATTTGCCTTACTCTTTCAGTCATGGAAGTCCAGAGGCAAGACAAAAAATCAAGATCATTAGTGATGGCCTGAGATGCAATGGGTGGCCTGTGTGTCTTTGATGTCCAACAAAGCTCTAAGGACTTCTCAGTGTCTGCTTCATCCACCTTCGAGACAGTTGGAATGAATTTTTCTAATCCATCCATGAGGGGAAGTCTTCACAAACTCAGGGCAGATATCCCCCTAGATCACCAAGGGGTTTGAAGGCTGTCAGTTACTCTTAGCCTTGTTTAGCCTTTTGGCTGAGATAGTTTTACTGGGATATGTCTTCTATACATTCTACAGCTTCTTGGAACCTCAGGTTGAGAGTTGGGTGATAAGTAGACACCAAAGATGGATGAAAAACCTCGAAAAGGGTTCAGCCAGTCCTCACACCAAAAGTGCTAGTCCTTTGGGCCTAGCCCCAGGAAAGCTGTAACTCTCCCAACTTTACACTAGAAATAAGTAGTCAAGTCAGAATTCAAGCATATTATGTCTTTTGGCTTTTAATCCTCCCAATCCTTGTCTCCTATACTTAGAATTTAAATTTACTGGGATAGGAATTTAGTTTTAGACCTGTAGTTTCATTAGTTAAGAGTAATTTAGAAAGTTTCTAATAAAGTATTATGAACTTAATAACAACCAATAAACATTTAAGGAATTGTGATGACCTGGAGAGGACTCAGTCTTGAATATATTTCTGGTTAATAGTAGGGAACCAAAATCTCCCTCTTCATTTCTGCTTTTTTATGGGCATCCTTTGTATGAACCAAAAGCAAATGAAAGGCTACTCTAGTCCAAAGTAGCTCACATTGTTTCCTATGTCACTTTTGTGGAACAAACAAACATGTGACCAAGTAGCTGTGGACTAGAGGAAAGAACATTGTATTTAGAGACAGGCTACAAAATTTTGCTACTGGTTAGTTGTATGTCTGGGTTAATTACTAAATTTCCATTAGCACCAGTCTCCTAATTCACTAACAATCTTATCATGGTGTTTTGGTCTTAAATGAGATACAAAGTGCTTTATAAAACACTTTAAATGTCAACCACTATTTTCTTTTTTGTTTGTCTGTCTGTTTGTTTTTCTTGCAGGGCAATGGGGTTAAGTGATTTGCCCAAGGTTACACAACCAGGCAATTATCAAGTGTCTGAGGCTTTTGAACTCAGGTATACTCCTGACTCTAGGGCCAGTGTTCTATCCATTGCACCACCTAGCCGTCCCCAACCACTATTTCAAATCAAATCTCAGATGCTACCATCTACTAGAGGTTTTTCCTGATTGCTTTTGGTCAGTGTTTCCTCCTACTAAAATTACTTTGGATGTATTGATTGTCATAATGAAATTTATATTTTTAATGTACATACATATGATGTTTTATTCTTATAGTATTATTAACATGTATATTGAATATAAAATTCTTGAACTTTATCATTTGAATCTGACTAGCTTTAAAAAAAACTCTCATTTTTCATATTTCATTGGAGAGGTCCTCCCAGATGATCTTCCATTCAAGAAAGATGTCCAGGGTAGCCATCCCATAATTTCCGACTTGATTGCTTTCCTAGACTTCATAATTTTTTTCCAGAAACTCATCTTTCTACAAGATCCTAGCAGCTCTAAAATTCATACCTTTCCTGTATCTTCTGCCTCTGGGGTCCTTCCATTCATTTGACTGGAAGGAATATAGATAGGGTGGCTATCAGAAAACTCCAATTACATCTTCATTTAAGGAGGGGACCCAGGGTGGTCATGCCATAATTTCCCATTTAGCTGTAGGACTTCATCATGTTCCCTGCTGTGTACCCTCCCTCTTTATGCTTGCTTCTCTGTATAAAAGTTATCCCCCATTCAGTAAAACATATATATATATAGTTTTCAGTGGCAGGGTTCTCTTCTTTACTTTGATTTTGTATTTGCCATACTAGTATAATGTTTTGTATTTAGTAGGCACTTTATTTTCATTGTTATTGTTATTATATTGTTATTAAATCCTCCCACCATAAAAAAATAGTCAACAAAGTCAAATGGGAAGGTTGGGAGTGAAATGATAATGGTTTTTCTACTATCATACTCACAAGGGTTGAGTTTTGAAATATTAACACATCCCTGGGTGGGGAAGAATTAATTTATATGAAAATGCAAAATAGATATCTTAGTATATTATAACCAAAAGCTCAAATCTTTTTTGCATAGGATTCTCCTCTGGTGGAATTTGATTACTCAGTGTTTTCATGCCTGCAAGAAGGGTATAGCAAGAGCTTAGGAGAGGGGATACCTTGGCTATCTGGTTTCTATCTTTGAGAAAGAAGATACATGAAGTTCTGTATCCTCTTCAGGGAGAGGTCCTTGGAGGGAGACCATTAAGAGCATTGTGTAATCAGTCTTTACCAATGATGAAAGTCATGCGAAATGGAATTGAGCCTCTGGTTAAATAAGTATTAATAATATAGGAGTCTAGTCCATAGGTTATAGGATCAGAAATAAAAGGGACCTTAGAGGTCTTTTAATTCAATTCCCTTCTTTAATGAATTAGGAAACTGATACATATAGAAGTTAAATGAGTTGTTCAAGGTCCATCAGACAGAAAAAAAAGATAGAGGTAGGATTAGAAATACAGAAACTTCCAAATTTAGTAATCTTTCTACTGCAATGCTATTAGTTCCTAATCTGTGGTAGAGCATTCTGAATTCATACTGCTCTGATCTACCACAGTTGGACACACTATATCTTGATCCCAACAAGCAATGTCATCTGGGTCCCCTTCCAGCACAAGGAACAAAAGCCAATTATCTACTTGGAAGACTTTGTTCCATAGTAAGCTGGAAGTCTCAAAATCACCCTTTGAAGACCACTGCTCTGCTTTAAAACTTGAAGAGGACTCCAAAATTATCTTAAAACTCTTAGGTTTATCAAATTAGAAAACAGGCCAAGAGGTGATGTTCTCCCTTCATTCTCAAAGAGTACCAGTGATATCAGGAGGGTGATGTCTTGATTTGAATTTAAGTAAGGCAGAACTTCACTCTATTCTCCAGAGTCATTAGTGGCAAGACATAAGTCGTGACAAGTGGCCAATACTAAGAGGTAGTAAATGTCAGGGACAAGATTTGAACTCAGATCTTTATGAACCCATCCCATTATAGGTTTTAGATTTGCTTTGTTCCTTCCTAAAGTTATATTTATCTAATTCAATTTAGCAAATATTAGTTGAATGTCTGTTATGTTCAAAGTGATCTGAGTTCCTGTTAAATTTTTAGTATAAGCATTTGTTAGGAAATTTGTAAATGTTACAAATCAGGGTTTCATGTAGTATTAAAATGTTAATAGTCATGCAGATTAAGCTTAAAAGAATGCTGAGCATGCTTTTTCATTCACTCCCCAGTCCCTAAGACCCAGCTGTTGAATCTCAGAAGCAAACCACCAGCCAGGGCTGACATTTCAAATAGGTAACATCTATGAAGTGATTACTATATACCAGGTCTGGATCAAGAGCTTTGTGAATATTATCTCATTTGATCTGAGAGGTAGGTACTATTATTACCCACATTTTACAGATAAGGAAATTGAGACAAACAAGTTAAATGACTTGCTCAGGGTCACATAGCTAGTAAGTGTCTGAGGCTAGATTTGAAGTCAGGTCTTCCTGAATCTAGGCTCTATACTCTATCTACTGCACCATCAAGCTGGTAAGGGATCCTGACAGCTGTGTTTACACAGCCTTGTTTGTGTCTAGGATGCTTGCTCTGGCATCCTTTCAAGTCAACCAAAACCTTCAGAGAATCCCAGAAAACTTAAACAGAAGGAAAGGAAGACAGACACCCCAAAGACCTCTCTATGACCTCACCAATAAATTGAGTTTTAATTGTATTATACTTCACTCTCTTACTGCCAAATGGAACTAGCCAGTTTCAAAACCCTAAGAGACCTTTGACCGGGGGCAAGTAGTTTTGGCTGATCCTCAGATGTTACCTCCTAGAATCAATACTTGTATATTGCTCCTTCCTTTGATATTAAATAATCAAAAGTGATCATAATCTTGCTTGTTTTAGGCACTTAGTCATTATGCCTGCCCCCTGACAAACCTTAAAAATAATAAAAAGGTTTATGCCTTTTGATTTTACATCACAGTCATTTCTGGATATATCCCCTTTTCATCCCTCCCTTTCCTCCATCTTTTCTTTCCCCAGTGAGGCATTTTTTTTGCAAAAGATAAAACATTTAAGCAAAACCAATTAACAAGATATGAAACATTCCATACTCATATATGTATATATACATATATATCTGTGTGTATCTAAATATCAATCTATCAATCTATCTCTCTCTCTCTCTACACACACACACACACACACACACACACACACACACACATATACACACACACACACACACACACACACACACACACACACACACACACACGTACAAGAATGGAGTTGTATGATTATCTAGCCCTATATAGTCCAGCATTCCCTTTGCAACCCAGAGCTTCCACTGATATGCCAGATTGATCCAAAGGGTATATAACCTCTCTGACAAATGAGTTCGATTACTTTAGTGAATTCAATTAAATTAATGCCGAATAAATATTTTGGTTTTTTTCCCAAATATCCTAATGAACAAAAACGTGGGCTAAGGATCAAGATATCTGAATTCTGGTCATGGTTCAGTAGCTATCTGAGTGACCTTGGGTGTATCACTTCACCTTTCTAGGGTTCATTTTTTTCTTCATTTGTTTGAAGTAGATGATCTCTATTTCTCCTCCAGCTTTACAAGTTTATTAAAACCTACATGATTTTAATTTAGGGGAATATCAAGACTTGATTTATAGTTTATTATTACTACTAAGTGATTGAGAAAATATGAATAATGCAGATTAAACTTAAAAAATGTATTATATGTACATTTCCCCCCAGAGAATTGGTTGTTAAACATTTACTAGTTTTATCCAGGTTACAAAGAGTTGTGCTGCTTTATAGAATACAGAATGAGAAGAAGGACTCCATTTCTGTCATGTTTTCCCCCATTCTAATATGATCCTAGGAATGTGTATATATGTGGTTCAGGGGTCTTCCAGCAGCACAAAATCTAATGTGATGTAATTAAAAGCAGGCAATGAACTGAAAATGCTTAAAAAGTTTTAGTCTATGACAGCCATATAATAGCTATTGATTACAATACTGTAGCAGAAAGGGGCCTAGATATGGAAACCTGGGTTCCAGTCTTAGTTCCAAGAAAAACTAAAAAAATGTTTAAGTTATTTAGCCTCTCTGAGTCCCAATTTATTCATCTTTAAAAATGGTGATAATTTTTATACTACCTACTTCATAGAGCTTTTGTAAGAAAAGCCAAGTGTTGTATGTATATAGGTGATATTATTGTTCTCATTATCAGAGCTGGCCTTTGTTGATTTCACCTTTGGACTTCGTTTCTCATTTAATCTCTTCTCCCTCTGAGACTTTCTGAAGATGCAGGGCTGTCTTATGGAGACTTTGAGTATGTTTTGTGCTGAGCAGTCTCAAGTTATGAGAATATGCACCAAAGAAATATTCCAAAGTCAGTGTTCAAGAGGAATGAAGACAAAATTCTTGAAAAAACATGTATTTTTTTTTTACATAAAAGTCCTATCATTTTCTGCCCTTTGTATAGAGTTGGCCATAGAGGGGGGAGCTCCTGAAACATTGTTGTTCTAATATAAACTGAAATGAGGCATATGGTTAAGAAAAAGATGTTCAAAAGGATCAGAAGATTTACCCTTGACTTCTGAGTGTGTGGGAGGGAACAGAGGAAACTCTGACTATATGCCCTTTATAAATACTAAGCCCTTTATAAATATCTCATTTGTTCCTCACAACAACTCTAGAATATAGATTCTATTATTATATTCATTTTATTGATGAGGTTAAGTGACTTGCCTTGGACTATACATCTAGTAAGCCATCTCAGGGAAACAAAATAGCTAAAGCAAACTGAATCTACCATGTCTGCATCATTTGGTGGTAGAGAAACTCATTTAGAGCTAACATGTCATTCAGTCTATGAAATTAAAAGATAATTATTATCTGTGACTTGGGCAATGAACTATATCTATATGAACAACCTGACAGACAACACAGGTAGCTTGCATGGAAAGACCTATTGTCTCTCACACAGCAGTTTTTTAAGCTCTAGGCATGATACAGAACAATTTCTCCAGCAACAGAATCTTTAGATAGACAGGTCATCATTTAAAATAATTGAAAGAAAAAGAGACAGAATCTGATAAACAATTAAGTGTTTAAAAAATTGTTCTCATTTTTATTACCTTTATGCTTTGATGCATTTATGATCTCATTTATGTGAGCATTTCTTCCAACAGTACAAATCACAATTTACATGTCTTTGGATTTGTTTGCTTGTTTGTTAGTTTGGTTTTTTTTTTTAGTTTATTGGTGTCTTTTGGTTTCACATATATTATTTTTTTTGCAGTACTTTTTATTCCCTTCCAAGTAAGTCTTCTCTTATAGGAAAAAGGGAAAAAGACAGTTACATAAAATCAACTGAGGGGTAGCTAGGTGGCACAGTGGATAGAGCACCGGCCCTGGAGCCAGGAGTACCTGGGTTCAAATCAGACCTCAGACACTTAGTAATTACCTAGCTGTATGGCCTTGGGCAAGCCACTTAACCCTATTTGCCTTGCAAAAAAAACCTAAAAAAAATCAACTGACAATATAGACAATGTTCCATATCCACTGTCCCTCATCTCTCCAATGAATAAAATCATCCATGCTGTCTTACCCTGTGCAACTCTTTTCTATATGTCTATGTAAGTCCTCTGAAAGGATGAATCATTCTCCTAGATTCTCTTGGCATTGCATATAAAGGAATTTCCTTAGGACACCATAAACTAGATAATCCAAAAGCATAAGTCCCTATTGAAGAATCTCTCCAGATTTCATTCAAACTGTGAAGAGTACAGTTTTGTACTAGATCATGTCCCATAACAAATACATTCTGGCTCATATCCTAGAATGAGCTAGGGCTACAACTCCATCTCAGAGTTCTTAGGGATTGAGATGTCACTTCACTAAAGTCATTGACTCAAGCAGGCATTGGTTTATCTCCCACACACCATTAGGCACCACTGACTGACTGGTATGCAAATTTCATTCAACAACTTAACCACAATTACCTGGGGAGGGGTGGGGCAGAGATTTACTTAGAAAATATAGCAAGAACAAAATTTCTCATCCATATCTCATAGGTACCCTCTTCCCTATACTACTCTTACAATCTTTGGGAAGAGTCACCTCATATTAAGCAGAGTTTCCATATATAGTTGGTTCCCCCCAAATTCACAATTAAACCTGGCATCACTGCCAGACATCATCTTAACTCATCAGGTGTTCAGCTGGTTCCAAAGGGTCACTCTTTGCTCCTTAGGACATCAGTGCTGGGCTGACTACAAAATTTGGCAGGTACTCAACTCCCTGACTCCTGAACATTTCAATGACTCACTTTCCTGATCTTTTGACATTCACAAGATCACAGATTCCAAACTTTCATTTAAAATAAAATGATAAAAGCCAAGAAGGAAAAGAATCAAGACCTATATTCAAAGGATCACATGTTGGTCTTGAAAGCAGAGACCCCAAGATCTTTCTTCTTATGGCATTGTTACTTACTGATGCTACAGGCAGAGGAGTTAAAATCAGAGAGAGAATGGGCTAAGGTTGCCTACAGTTGTTTTTTTTTAAAGAACTCCCTGTTTCAGTTCCAAAAGTACAGCCAGTCAAAGAATCTGATGATTATCATGATTAGTAGGCCATAATCTGTTTCAGAGTATCTAAGTATGTCCAGAGTCTCCAAGAGACACTTCCATTACATATCATCTCTAGTCTCCCAGAAACAGGATCCTCAGTTCCCTTCACATGGGAATTAGAATCAAAGATTCTCTACACACACCCACCAGACTTCCATTATAGGTGGATACAATGGATACATAGTCTTATTTTTTTATTGCTGTATGATCAATCAGTCTATATCTTTTTCTAGTCATACATGGCAGTGTGTCTTCTCTTGGGTAGTTCTTCATTGGCAATATGATAATCCATTTACATTCTCTTCCAAATATATATATATATATAATATATGTGTGTGTGTGTGTATATGTATATAAACGTATGTGTATATATGTGTATAAATGTATGTGCATATATGTATATATAATTTATATAAAATATAACATTAAATTATATTATAAGACATTAAATTATATTGATATTTAACTGAAATAAATAATTTATATATGACATTATGTAGGAATAAATAATTTTATTTTGGCAACAATATCAGTAAAAACATAGTTAAGTAAAATATAAAATGCTTCTCTCAAAACAGTTCTATGAGGTAAATAGGGTAAATGTTATTATTCTAATTTATATATGAAGAAATTGAAGTTCAGAGAAATAAGTGCCTATAGTTCACAGTGTTTTCAAAACCTATATGTTTTATAGTTATAACTAGTATATATATATATATATATATATATATATATATATATATATATAGTACTTTAAGGTTTGCAGAGGACTTTTACATTTGAGCCTCTTACCAACTCTGAGATTTGTTCTAATTTTTTCCTGCTTTTAGAGGAGAGAAGACTGAGGCTGAGGGAAGTAAGTGACTAGCCTGGGGTTACATGACTAGTAGGAGTCTAAGGCAGGATTCAAAAATCAGGTTTTCCTGATTCGAAGCTCAATATTCTAAAAACACTGTGCCATCTTGCTGCCTAAACTTACTAAGGATAATATATTTGGCCATGATTTCTGATGAACAGATATAGGAAATTAGAAATAGTTGGAAATTAGAAACATGCATCTGAACTTGAGATATAAGCTTGCTTCCTCCATTAGCCAAGCAGACCTCTAAGAATGTGGTATTTGAATTTCTAAAATGAAGAAGGGTAAATATGCCAAGAAGTTAAACTCATAGCTATATATTTAGTTTTCTAAATTCAGAAAGAAATAAGAGGGCAAGAGGATAGAGTAGGGGGGGAAAGGATAAAGTAGGGAATCTTAGAGGAGTGGGTAAGTTAAGGATTAGATAGGCAAGATAGCAGATAGAAGTAAAGTGAGGAGGGATAGGATAAATAGAAGAAAAGTAAGGAAAATTAGGAAGGAGGAAAATACACAAGTAATAATAACTTACAATGTGAATGGGATAAATTTACTCAAAATAGAAATGGATAGGATATTAAGAACTTGAATTCCTCAAGATGCTGCTTACAGGAAACATAAAAATGAGAGATACATGCAAAAAATAAGATAAAAGGCAAGAGTAGAATTTAGTATGTTAAAAAAAGCAGAAATAGTAGTCATGATGTCAGATTCAAAGCTAAAATAGATTTAATCAAAAATGAAAAATAGAGAAACTACAGTTTTAGTCAATACAGTTTTAGACCATTTAAAATGCCCAGACAATATTAAATATCTGAGTGTAAACCTGCCAAAATAGACACAGAAACTAGATTAGAAACTAATTAGAAACTAATAACTCAGATCTAAATAATTAAAGTAATATTTATTGTTTATGGTAGGAAAAGCAATATAATTTTAATGACAATTTCACCTAAGTAATCTATTTATTCAATGTCATCTCAATATTACTAAAGTATTATTTTACTGAGTTAGAAAAAAATAACAAACAAAGTTCATTTGGAAGATCAAATTGTCAAGAACTTCAAAGAAACTGGGGAAAATATGTAAAGTAAGTAGATTCAACAGCAACATACCTTAAACTATGAGGTTTAAATGTAAAAAAATGAAAATTTCAATTATTTTAAATTAAATTTTTATTGTATATAAAAAGCATAGCCAAAGTTAGAAGGAATACAGAAAATTGGGTGGGGTGGAGAGGTGAGGAGAACTGTCATAGACAATCTTACAGGTAGGATGTGATTGGGTTGAGATATTACTGCAGTATAGGACAAGATGAACTGGTTGTTTTAGAAAAACATAGAAAGGAGGAAGTTAGGTGGCAAAGTGGATAGGATACCAGTCCTAGAGTCAGGAGTACTTGAACTCAAAACCAGCCTCAAACACTTGATACGTCCCAGTTGTGTGACCTTGGGTAAGTCACTTAATCCCATTGCTTCACGAAACAAAATATGGAAAGACTTGAACTTATGAAGGAAGATGCTATTCACCTTCAGAAATACAGATGAGAAAAAGAAATATATTACAGTCTTACATACATGTAATATGTATATATATATATATCTGTGTGTGTGTGTGTATGTTTGTAGATATCTATGTAAGTGTGTATATGTCTCCACATTTAATTGTAGCCTTAACTGTAATCAGGGTGCTGGGGGGAGGGAGGGAAAATAAAGTAAAAAGTCCACAGCAGAGATCAAAAGAAAACCAACAAAGAGGCAAAATAAGTTGTATGGCATTATATCCATTTTCTTGAAATGGAAATGTATCATTTTATATTGAATTCTCTTTTATGGGCAGCTGTATACATTGCAATGTTTCTTTTTTCTTTTCTCATTTTGTATTTAAGTTTAATTTTTTTTAATTACAAAAAAATAAATAAAACCCTCATGACTGTTTTAAAAGTATCCCAAAACCCAAAGTTTAAGACTGTGCTGGCTATTTCATTTGTTAGATCATTAGTTGAGATTAAAAAATTTTAAAATAAGATCTTTTAAATAAAAAAAAAACTCTACAATCTTATTTTACTGTTGGCAAGTTGATCAAGTTGAATTAAAGGACCTGCTGAAAAGTAGGCATAGTAATACACTTTTGAAACAGTTGTCAATTGGTTCAGTCATTCAGGAAAGTCTCTTCAAATTTGAGAGAGAGAGAGAGAGAGAGAGAGAGAGAGAGAGAGAGAGAGAGAGAGAGAGAGAGAGAGAGAAGAAGAAGAGAAGAAGGGAGGGAGGAGGAGAAACAGAAGAAGAAGAAGAAGAAGAAGAAGAAGAAGAAGAAGAAGAAGAAGAAACAAGAAAGTTAATAATGAAGAATGAAGAGAGTAAAATGTACACATCTTTTGATTCATATACTCACTGCTATACACAAAACAAGGCAAAAACTGAAAGATTACAGAATACTATAAAATATTCATAACATCACTTTCCATTGTAGCCAAAAAACTATAAAGTAGATATTCATCAATATAGGAATAACTAGACAAATTGTGGTACATGAATGTAACAGGATATTATTGTGTCAGAAGAACTGATGAGATAGAAAATGACCTGTGATTTAATTAGTGTAGGAAGTTCCTGATGAGAAATTTCCTCTACCAGTGCAGAATAGTATTTTCGCTATAATTTATAGTCTTAGAGGGCTGAGGGGCCCTGAGATAAATTTATTCGGGATATTTCAGAGGTGTATCTTGAATCTAAGCTTTCTTGATTTCTTCATTTCTCTAACAACGGTGCTTCTCTAGGCATAGAAATGATGGCTACAAAAGTTCAAAGAAACATATATAGATTAACAGACATATATATGTATATACACACACATATATACAAATATACATAAATATATATATGGAGAGAGAGAGAGAGAGAGAGAGAGAGAGAGAGAGAGAATCAAGAGAATAATACATCCACTACTACAACAATGTAAATGGGTGGTGGTGGTAAAATGATACCAATGTAATAAGAAACATGTGGTTGGTAGCTCTCTAAATATAAAGATAGCCTATGAGTGGCAAGGATAGCTAGTTAGCTTTCTGATCTAGGATCTGATGCACCACTCTCCAAAGGTGACTGTGATTTTCATCTTTGTGGACAACCCAGAAAAGGTTCTTTGCTGGACATTTGCTTCTTCCTTCACTTATCTTCAAGAGGGGATAATGGACTAGAATTATTTTGATCAAACCACAAATATTGGTCATCTAGAGAATAATACTTGGGTTAATCAAGACAAGTGCTTTCTCTGAGTCCTCTAAGGAGAGGATAATATTTCATTTTATTATCATCAGCTTAATTTCTTTCCACCAAATGCAGCTACAAAAAAAAGATCACAAAAAAATTCTATCTTACTGTTTTAAATCAAAATAAACCATAATTGAAGTTAGGAAAGTTAGACAAATTAGGATAGAATAAAGAATACCCAGAACTAAATGGACTCTTTGGCTGGGAGCAAGATAAATACTCAGCTCAAATTCAGAGAGAACAATTTTATTGAGAAAAAATCCACTCAGAAGTCTGAGCAATCTTTGCAAGTGATACAAGTTAAAGGATCTATTGGGGAAAAGTTTATTTTCCCTTGTGGAGCCTTTTCCCAAAGTTGTCCAGCTATTTGAGGAAGTCCCTTCTGTATCACACAGATACAAACATTATCTGTATTTTACTCTTAAGGTGGAAGGCATTCCTCCCAGGTGTTAGAAAAGGACATCAGTTGTTTTTCAGTCATGTATGACTCATCATGACCCCATCTGGGGTTTTCTTGGCAGATACTGAAATGATTCACTGTTTTCATCTCCAGCTCACTTTGCAGATAAGAAAACTGAGGCAAATAGAGTTAGAAGACTTTCCCAAGGTCACACAGCTAATAAATGACTAAAGCCAGATTTGAACTCAGGAAGATAAGTCTTCCTAACTTTAGGCCCAGTACACTATCCATTGTGCAATCTAGCTACCCCATCCATTGTACTCTTCTGAACAAGTGATGGACTACAAGGAGAACTGTTAAGTTTTGTCTTCCTGATACTAAGGACAGAACTCAAAGGCAGAGAAAGCATTGCCCTAAGAAAACACTTCTGGCCTTCAATGACCCCAAAGTGACCATACAATCAAAATAGAGCTGCATATGGCGTCCTCTGCAGGGAGCAATGAAACATTGCTGAAATAGTCAGAAAGGGAGAACATTTGGTGACACCTGCTGGAAACAACAGAGAACCACACAAGAGCCCTAGTCAGGAGAGAGTGGTAGACGGACCTGAGAAATCTGTTGAAAGTAGTCCCCAAAAACTTCAAAAGGGAATGCAGTAAGAAAGGAACCTGTATCTCATTGGATTGTGAATGAGAAGAACTGAGTTCAAGTCTCAACTCGCCTAATTATTACTCATATAACTTTGGATATGTCATTTATCACCTCTTAGTTTTTTCATCTATAGATTAGTGGGTTGGTTTAGATGACTTCTAATTTATCTCCTACTTGGGATAGGATCTTACTGGGAATTTATATAGAACTTTGGAGAAGATTCCTCATTAAAGGGTTTTATTTATTTTCTAAAGGTTTTGCTTTAGATTTTCTTTCTCATTATTTAAATATCAGTTCTTCATCTTTAATATACAAAATTATGCACTTATAAGGGGAGTTAGTATCCACATACTGAGCAATATCAGATTTTCTGAATCAGAATTTGAAGCCAAACATTGAAGGGTAAGTCTAGAGTTACTGACATGAGGCTAACACGTGGTAAAACCCAACTAGGTCTACTGGGTTCATGCTATCCAAGTAGCATGAGTTGGTCAAGTGATAAGACAGATGGAGAAAGCCTTAGCATGGAACCCAGAGAATCCAGTTAGTTCTAGAAGTTGCAGGAAGTTGTCAACCTCATTCTCTCTTCCAGAGTCATAAGTCCTGTGGCAGGATACAGTGGATAACCTCAGCATCTTCGATTTCTAACCAAGCTCTAAGCACTCCACAGCACCTGCTTTAGCTGCTTTCATTGGCCATTGGAGCAAAATGTTCTCAGCCAATCATTCTACCAGGGAAAGTTTTCACATGCTTGGTATAGACAGGCCCCCTCCCCCACCATTTGAGACTCTTTAATTACTTTTAGTTTACCACATCTGACAAAATGGTTAACTGTGATGTGCTTCTACTGTTTTCTTGGAGTCATAGATGAGAGTTAGGTGGAGTAGGTAGATATCAAAGATGGAAAGCAGCCCTGAATGATTGAGTAGCCCTCACACCAGAGGTTCCTATCCTCCCTGAACTCACCTTACTTCCAGGTGGTCCCAAAGGTCAAAGAACCAAGAAATCTGAAGACATTGTCCCTTTGAGATTTTTGATTGAATCAAATTTTGGCCAAGGAAATATAGGACTCTGAGTCTCATCATTCCAATTGTAACAAATCCCAATTCCTTGAAGTTACTCAGAAAGCTCAAAATGGGTTGATTAAGAGTCAAAACCTTACTGATTATACAGATTGGTCCCTGGTTGTGGCCTGTTTCAAGTATGGAGATAAATTGAGGAAGACTTTAGGTCTCCTAAGTTTGAACCAATACATTAAAAAATCAATAATAATAATAATAATAATTTGAATGTCTACTAGGTTCAAGGTACTGCACTAAATCCTATGAGAAATATAAGACTCATCTATTCAGTCACAAAATTGAAAAGGACCTTGGAGTCACTTAGTTCAACTCCCCACATGAAGCATTCAGCCTCTGTTTGCAGACTTTTAGTGAAAGGAAATGTGGTGAGGCAATTCATTCTATTTTGAACATCTCAGAAGGCCTGAGGGAGAGGCCTAATATTTACTCCCTATGTGACCTCAGACAAATCACAAGTCTAAGTTTATATTTACTCACCTATATGAAAGATTAATTTTTTGTTTAAAAGTGTTTATTGCATTTAACAGCTGAACTTTTTAGAATAAAATGAAAGTTAAATTTATAATTATTTTACATTAATGCTGTAAAGGATGATTTTAGTAGTTAAATAATAGTAATTTAGTTGAATCTAATAATTTAGTAGAGAATGTCAATATTATTTATTGAAGTATTATTAATTTTCTTATTCTTAGTCTACAATCCCTAGTGATGAATGCATTTTAAGGTGTACCTTGTATATACATGTGTATTTTATGTTTTGTCATATACATTCACAAGCTACTATGTACATAAATATACACATACATATATACACATATATGCACATACACACATATGTGTGTATATTGCCAAATAACAAAAATGAGCACCCTGAAGTTATGTGTATAGTATCAAAAAAAAAAAAACCAAAAAGAGATTCAATAGATTTTAGACATAACACTGTAAAGTTGCTCTGATCAATGGCCATTCCATCAGTCATTTAGATCTACTCAATTTCCTATGGGTGGATGCTTGAGGTATTTTCTGATATGCTCCTGCACTACCCCCCCCCCATCCACATGACATTTTATTCAGTTTCCAAAAAAAATTCAAATTGATTTCTTTTGAGACTTTTTGACACTTCTGAAGATAAGTAGTAGAATATAAAGAGGCAGCTAGGCAGCTCAGTGGATAAGGCAAGGGGCCTGGAATAAGGAAGACAAATTCAAATCCCAACTCAGACAGAAACCCTGGCAAATCACTAAATTCTGTTTGTCTCAGTTTCTTTTTCTATAAAAATGAGGTGGAGAAAGAAATGACAAATCACTCTAAGATCTTTACCAAGAAAACCCTATGAACAATATGATCTATGAGGTCACAAAAAGTTGAACATGACTGAACAAAAACAACAACATAAAAATCTTTGCAAGATTAGAGTTAGGCAACACTGGTAGAGATGGTAAAAAATACAATAGCAGGTTCTGTAATTAATATTCCCTGTACCATGTACTTCATATAGTAATTATGAGGAACTTACCTTGTAAACATTTAACATACTGTATTGCATTATGTGAATGTAAACTTTTAAAAATTTTTATCAGAAACCCAGCCAGAATTAATGAGAAATTTCAGAATTTTATAAAAATTCTTTCAATATTGCTAAATCAAAAAAAAGAGAGACCTTGGTCTGAAAAAAATTCATGAGTATATGTATTTTTATCATTCTCTTTCCACTCCTAACTCCCTCCTCAATTTATAACCCAACCCCAATGATTTTCCAAAGAAAACTGTGAAGGCTAAATATGTTTTTCCTCCTTTACAGGTGATCAGTTACTATGTTTAAAATGAAATGTAGAAAAATTCAAGCAATGTGAGAAGGATTGTACTAAAACAAACAAAAACACCAAAGAAACAGAAAAATCATCATTCACTCATAGAGACTAGACTATGAGGGCCTATGCCAGAGTGGTGCCAGTGTCAGAAGAAAGAAGGGGGTATGTTAGCTAATCTTTTTAGACTTTATTATTCTTTTCTGTAATAATAATAATATGCTCATTTCTGATTCTCTATGTTTCTATTTGAGGTTTTCTTGGCAAAGATACTGGAGTAGTTTGCCATTTCCTTCTCCAGTTCATTCTGCAGATGGAGAAATTGATGTAATTAGGGTAAAGTGACTAGTACAAAATCACACAACTAGTAAGTGTCTGAGATCATATTTGAATTCATGAAGGAGAATCTTCCTGGTTCCAGCATTCCACTGAGCCAACTAGCTGTCCTAATAGTGTAAAGCAAAGGATTATACATGTGTTATCTCATTTGCTCCTTACAACAACTCTGTGATGTAGTTATCCCCATTTGACAGGTGAGGAAACATAGATAGGGCTAGGCAAAAATAAGGAATTGCACTAAATGCCTGTGGGGTTCATTCTTGCTCCATAGAACTGTGATTCCCTTTTGTATATTATATTGGTCAGGGTATATATAAATATTCATGATCTTAAATCTTCCTAAAAATCTTCTGCATTTTTCTCCCTTTGTGCTTTTCACCCAACCTATCTGAGGACATGCTTTTTCATCACAAGCTTTTGCTAATATAACCTTTACATCAGAGGTTGACTCTGGACTTAAGTTTGCTTTGGGGGCCTACCCATTTCTCTAGTTAATGGTCTCCATCCAGAAAATCTGGTGAATTAATTGTGAGAAAGAGTGCCATAACAAGGAGTGCTGTGAATCTCAAGTGAGACTCTGCCTGCCTTAAAGCATCCTTATAAATGCCAGTTATTATTATTATTATTTTTAGCCTAAATTCTCCAGGCCTCTAACCATCTGCTGTACTCCAGCTATCTTCAATCAATGTTTTATAGAATAATAAAGTGGTGTGCTACTTCTGAACCTTCTGGACCTGAGTTCAAATATGGTCTCAGATACGTATTAGCTGTATGAATCTGGGTAAGTCACATAACCCTGTTGCCTTAATTTCTCATCTGTAAAATGAGTTGGAGACGGAAATGTCAATAAAACCTCAAATGGGGACGTGGAGAGTCAAAGAGGCCTGAACATCATCAGAGGGGCATGCTAGTTAATGTTTAATAACCAGGTTGGTGGGGGGAATGTTTGCACATATACTTTTTAAGTTTAATTTGTATTATTAAAATTTTTTCTATTGTTTTGTTGATTGTCTAGATTTTGAAAAAATCTTGGCAATCAGTAAAACAATAAATTAAGCCTGATTTGTAGTTTGTCTGTTTCTGAAATATAAATGCTCACAATGAAAATCAGTCCAAGCTGGATAGAGCTGGCTTCATTACCCTCTCTACCTTCTCTTAACTTCTTCCTTCCCCCTCCCCCATACCACTTAATGGATAGTGTTGAGTTTTGAGTCATTTGCCTTTTTTATCTAGTTTCTTCAATTGCAAAATGGGAATAAGATCTGGAATGCTGATGTGAGGCTTTCATGAGATAATACATGAAGGAGAACTTTGAAGAGTTGACAGTGCTATGCTGATACTAATTCCCCTTGAAAATCAATCAATGCTCATTTTATTATCTACTATTTGTCTGAACTGTACTAAGCATTGGGTAAACAAAGATTAAAGACAGTGCCTGTCCTTAAGGAGCTTTCAGTCTAACATACAAACAAGTTTATGGGATAAACTGGAGAAAACACACAGGGAGAAAGTACTAGAAATAAGGGGAGTAGGTGGTAAAGATTTCTTATAGAATGTGAGATTTAAGCTGGTACTTGAATGAAACCAGGGAAACCATGAAGTAAAGTTGAGAAGGGAGAGCATTCCAATCTTGGAAAACAGCCAGAGAAAATGCCCAGAACCAAGAGATGGAGTATCTTGTTCATGAAACAACCCTGAGTCAGTGTCTCTAGATTGCAGAGTGAGAGGGTAGATATCAGGTGTAAAAAGATTTGAAAGGTATTAGTGGTAGTTGGGGATAGGGTAAGTTTATGAAAGGCTTTAATCTCTAAGCAAAGGATTTTATATTTGATCCTAAAAGTGATAGGGAGCCATGAAATTTATTTGAGAGGGGAATGACAGACTCATATTTTAGGAAGATCTCTTTGATAGCTAAATGAAGGATAGACTGGAGTGGCCAGAAGACCAGCTAACCAGTTTATTACATAGTATGGTTGTAAAATGATGAGGGTCTGAATAAGATGGTAACAGTGTCAGAGGAGAGAAGGGGACATATATGAGAGATGTTGGGAAAATTAAATCTATAGGTCTTGGCAATAGACTGGATGTGTATGTAGGTAAGGGGGAGGGTGAGATAGAGCAAAAGAGTTGAATATGATATTAGATGGTGAACCAAATGACTTAGAAGGATTATGGTGCCCTCAACCCCAAAAGGGGTTGGAGTTCAGTTTTTGAGAAATTGAGTTTAAGATGTCTACAAGTCATCCAACTCAAGATATCCAATAGGCAGTTGGAGAAGGAAGACTGGAGGTCAGCTGAGAGATTAGGACTGGATAAGAAGAGATAATAGTTAAATCCATGGGAACTGAAGAGGTCACCAAGTGAAATAGTCTAGAGCAAGAAGAGAAGAGGGTCCAGGAAAGAAACTTGTAGAACATTAATAGTTAGTAAGTATGATTTAAGTGAAAATACAGTTTAAAAAAATTTGAGATTTTCAGCAATGAGATAGATAAGAGAAGAACCTGGAAAAATGGTGTCATGAAAATCTAGAAAAAATATACTATTCAGGAGAAGAGAGTGATTGACAGTGTCAAAGAGTGTAAAGTAGTCAAGAAGAAGAAGGACCAACAAAAGGTCATGGAATTTGGTGATTAAGAGATCATTAGTAGGGGCAGTTAGTTGTCACAGTGGATAGAGCACTGGTCCTAGAGTCAGGAGGACCTGAGTTCACATTTGGTCTAAGACACTTAATAATTACCTAAGTGTGTGATCTTGGGCAAATCACTTAACCTCATAAGCTTGCAAAAACTAAAAAAGAAAGAGACAGAGAGATCATTAGTAAATTTGGAGAGAGCAGTTTTGTTGAAACCAGTCTTAGAGAGTTAAGAAAATAGTGAGAGAAAAGGAAGTGGAAGTGCCTATGTCCATAGTCTTCTCAAGTTTTCAATCATAAAAGGGAGGAGTGGTATGGAACAATAGTTATTGGGGATGGATGGATCAAGTGACTATTTTCTGAGAACAGAACAGATAATGATTATAGACAGCAGAGAAGCAAGCAGTCAGTAGACAGGAAAAGACTGAAAATAAGTGAGAGAATGGGAAATCTGATGAAGAATACAAAATGCAAAGGAATCAATTGGGCAAGAGGACAAGGAGAAGGGCCATTTCTGATGAGTCAGAAGTAAAGGAGGAGATGGTGGCAAACAGTATTCAGATGATATGAGGCTGAGGGGAGAAGAATTAAAGGTCTCAAATTTTTTCAGTGAAATATGAGGCAAGTTTCTCAGTTGAGTAATTTTTCAGTTAAACCTTTAATTGTATATATGTATCTATCTATCTAACAATCTGTATGTATTTATAAATACATATATATATATATATACATATATATGTGTGTGAATAATAATGGAGTAGATCTTGCTATTCACAATTTTTAAAAAATATTTAATTGAAAGGTTGAAGAAAACAGTTCCAATCCATAATAGAATCCTTGGATAACAGACCCCCCTCCAATGAGCAACCTTCTCTCAGTTCATCCTCCAAAGAACAACCTTCTCTCAGTCCTTAGAGTCCAGTCCAGAATTGTCAGTTTTCTCTGCCTGCTGCTGACAGCAGCTGTCACCTTGTATACCTCTCCTACTGTTCTACCAACTCGTGTTTTGTTTTCTCTGTGGCTTCTCTTGCCCATCTGTGTCATTCCCAGTGGGCAGAAGCTGTCCTTGCCAAAGCCCAAACTCTCTGCTGAAGTTAATCTTTCCCCGAAGTTCACT
Organism: Macrotis lagotis; assembly: GCF_037893015.1. Lineage (NCBI taxonomy): Eukaryota > Metazoa > Chordata > Mammalia > Peramelemorphia > Peramelidae > Macrotis > Macrotis lagotis. Next base: position 223,563,838 of record NC_133663.1, read on the forward strand.
GTAGTTTTTTCCCTAGCAGAGAGAAAGACCTCCAGAGTTATTCCTGACTGAAGATAAATGTAGTTCTCCATTTAGTGAAAGACTAGGAACTCCCTTTCACTTCATTAAAGCCATTTTCCTTTTCTCCTATACCTGTCTTGTATCATGTATCTCAGAAAGTAAAATAACAAGAATAAATAATAAAAATAGCTAGCATTTATATAGTTCTTTAAGGTTTGCAAAGTGGAAGGAACTCTAAGAAAACAAAGGCAGAAGTTAAGTGACCTGTCCAACCTCATCTAGTTAGTAAGATCTTATTGATCAGGTTAAGATCTTATAAAGCAGGTCCCAGTCACCAACTCCATGATTTGTTATGTGCTTCCTCTTTTTGACATTTGGGAAAGGATGCTCTCACTTTATGAAGTACTTGACACTAGTTCAAGTACCTATGTTGTTCATCCTTTGTTTCTCCCCCCACTTAATAGTACTTTATTTTTTTCAAGTTACATGTAAAGTTGATTTTCAATATTCATTTTATAAGATTTTTGAGTTTCAAGTTTTTCCCCTCCCTCCCTTCCCCTCCCCAATACAACAAACAATCTGATATAGATTATACGTGTATAATCATATTTTCACATTGGTTGTTATGAAAAATCAGAACCAAAGGGAAAAATATACAACAGAAAGAAAAAACATCAAAAAAGTTAAAATAGTTTTGATCTAAATTCAAATTCTTTATTTCTTTCTCTGGATGTGGATAGCATTTCTATCATGACTCCTTTGGAATTGTCTTGAATCATTCTATTGCTGAGAAGAGCTAATTTTACAATGGTTGATCTTTGCACTATGATGCTGTTTACTTTGTACAATGTTGTACTGGTTCTGCTCATTTCACTTTCTATTAGTTTATTTAACTCTTTCCAGATTTCTCTAAAACCCACATGCTCATCTTTTCTTATAGTATTCTATTACATTCAAACAATTTGTTTATTGATTTCCCCAATTGATAGGCATCCCCCTCAGTTTCCAATTCTTTGACACCACAAAAAGAATCACTATAAATACTTTTGTATATGTAGTTCCCTTCCCCCTTTTTTATGATTTCTTTGGGATACAGACCTAGTTGCTGCATCACAAGTATGCAAAGTTTTATAGGTGGGCACAGTTCTAGATTGCTTTCCAGAATGGTTTGTATCATTTCACAATTTCATCAACAATGCATTTTTTCCACATCTTCTCCAAAATTTATCATTTTCCTTTTCTTTCTTAGTAGTCAATCTGACAAGTATGAGGTGCTACCTCAGAGTTACTTTAATTTACTATTTATCTGGAAATTGCTTATTTATATCCTTTGACCATTTATCAATTGGGGAATGACTTGTATTCTTATAAATTTGACTCAGTTCTCTTTATATTTTAGAAATGAGGCTCAGAAACACTGTTTGCAAAAATTGTTCCCTACCTTTCTACTTTTCTTCTAATCTTGGTTACATTGACTTTGTACAAAATCTTTTCAATTTAATGTAATAAAAATTATTCATTTTGCATTTCATAATGTTCTCTTTTTCTTGCTTGGTCATAAATTATTCCTGTCATCATAAATCTATCTGTCTTCACTCTGCTAATTTGCTTTTGGTATCACCTTTTAAGTCTAAGTCATATACCCATTTTGATCTTATCTTATAAAATATGATATGTTGGTCTATGCCTAGTTCCTGCCATTCTATTTTCCAGTTTCACAGAAGTTTTCATCAAATAGTTTATTCTTATTACATGTTCTCATATTAATAGTGTCTTTTTGTACTTATTTTCTTTTTAAAAGCTGAGTGTTTATAGAATATTTAATTTCATATTAAAGTTGTTAATAAATACTGTAGGTAAACTTCATATTGAAACTCAATGTCAATAACTATAAAATTTCAAAGAAAATACTTGAAAGTATACTAAGTACTATTTTAAAATGAGTATGATCCCTCATGTAGGAATTTGTGGAAATAATTGGGAATAATTGATTCTAACAGACCCCAAAAGGAGGAATCTTCAACCTTTCCAAAATATTAATAGTTTATGATACAAGTTACTAAATATTTCAAGAAATTTTCAATTTTTAGTTGATTCTATAAGTGTATTATATCATCTGCAAAGCATAATGGTTTTGTTTCCTCATTGCCTCTTTTAATTCCTTCAATATCTTCTTCTCATTTTAACATTTCTAGCACAATATTAAATAATAGAGGTGATAATGGGCATCTTTGTTATACCTCTGGTCTTAATGAGAAAGTTTCTAGCTTATCTCCATTATAGATAAGGATTGCTGATGTTTTTAGATAAATAGTACTTGTCATTTTAAGGAAAATTCCATTCACTCCTATGCTAACTGATGTTTTTTTTTTAATAAGAATTGGTGCTATATTTTGTCAAAAGTTTTTCTGAATCTATTGAGATAATCATATGGTTTCTGATAGTTTTGTTATTGATATGGTCAATTATGTGATTGTTTTCCTACTATTGAACATTCCCTGCATTTCTGGTAAAAATCCCACCTGCTCATCATTTATTATCCTGCCAAATATCTCTTTGTTAACATTTTATTTAAATTTTTTGCATCGATATTAACTGGAGAAATTGGTCTATAATGTTCTTTCTCTGTTTTGGTTCTTCCTGGTTTAGATATCATGGTACTTTAAATGTTTAGTAGAATTCACTTGTATATTCATTTGGTTCTTGAGATTTTTTTCTTAGAGAGTCCATTGATTGTTCAATTTCTTTTTCTAAAATGAGATTAAATTATTTTTTCCTCTTCTCTTAATCTGGGTAGTTTATATTTTTGTTAATATTCATCCATTTCACTTAGATTGAAAGATTTATTGATATGCAGTTGGGCAAAAGAGCTCCTAATTACTGCTTTCATCTCCTCTTCATTGGTAGTAAGCTTTTCATTTTTGATACTAGTAATTTGGTTTTATCTTTCTTTTTTACAATCAAACTCACCAAATGTTCATTTATTTTATGGGTTTTTCATGACACTTATTAATTTTTTATTTTAATAATTAATTTCATTAATTAGTTCAATAGCTTTCTTACTTTTAATTTTATTAATCTCTCCTTTGATTTTTCAGAATTTCTAATTTGGTATTTAATTGGAGTTTTAATTTCTTTTTTTTTACCTTTTCAGTTTCATAACTAATTCATCAAAATGTTCTGTCTCTATTTTATTCATGTAAGAATTTAGAGATAGAAAATTTCCAGGAGCCAAGATGGCGACAAGAAGGGATCAAGTCTTAGGAGCTCTCTGATAAAACTCATCAGCTAAGGACTCTAACTAAACTTTCGAGAGACAGAACCCACAAAGGGACCCAGTGAGGCAGTTCTCCTACTCAAGGTAACCTGCAAAGGAGCAAAAAGGCTCTGCTCCCCAGGATTGGAGAGGCGGCCTGCCAGAGGGGTGGCCTGCCAGAGCCAAAGAGCTTCAGCCTCCCGGAGGCAGCCCCAGGGCGCTGGGAGTCACAGCTCATAGCAGTGGGGGAGTCTCCTAAGCTGCACCCCGAGGAGCACCGGGCACAAAGTGGGGGAACAGCCCCTTTGCCAGAGCTAGCATGTGGAGCCCAGCCCTCGGGGCACACAGCCAGCAGCTTGGTCTTTCTCCTAGACCAGGAAACAGAAGCAGGCAGACCCGGTAAGCAGGAGCTCCCAGGGCATGAGCCCATTGAGCTGAGGATGGGGAGTGAAGAGAGACTGCCAAGCTCTGTCCTCAGCCCCAGGAACAGGACTCTGGGGCTCTGACCACATTCAGATCTTGATCACAGTCTAGGCCCCCCCATAGAACAGCAGCCCCCCCACCTCAGCCCCATGGCAGAGGGAGGTGCTCATGGTCATTCACAGACCAGGAGGGAGGATAGAGCCTCACACACTGAGACCCTTGTGGGAGTGTCCCAAAAGCTCAGGAAGCACCCCAAACCAGGTCCAGGCTGGGAAAATGAGCAAGCAGAGAAACAAAAGGAAGACTATTGAGAAATATTTTGCAAATGAGCCCAAGAAGGATCAAAATACTCAGTCTGAAGATGAGGAAGCACAAACTCCTGCATCAAAAGACTCCAAGAAAAATAGAAATTGGGCTCAGGCTATGACAGAGCTCAAAAAAGACTGAAAATCAAATGAGGGAGTTGGAAGAAAAACTGGGAAAAGAAAGGAGAGAGATGCAGGAAAAACATGAAAATGAAGTCAGCAGCTTAGTCAAGGAAATCCAAAATAATTCTGAAGAAAATAGCATGCTAAAACGAGCTTAGGTCAAATGGAGAAAACAGTTCAAAAAGTTATTGAGGAGAAGAATGCTTTAAAAAGCAAAATTGGCCAGATGCAAAAAGAGATAAGAAAACTCTCTAAGGAGAACAAATCCTTCAGACAAAGAATAGAATTCAGGGAGATTGATGAATTTAACAGAAATCAGGAATCAATACTTCAAAACCAAAAAAATGAAAAATTAGAAGAAAATGTGAAATATCGCATTGAAAAAAACAAGTGATATGGAAAACAGATTTAGGAAAGATAATTTAAAAATTATTGGAATACCTGAAAGTCATGACCAGGAAAAGAGCCTTGACATCATTTTCAAAGAATTACTACAGGAAAATTGCCCTGATATTCTAGAAGCAGAGGGCAAAATAGAAATGGAGAGAATCCACTGATCCCCCAGAGAAAGAGATCCTAAAAAACCAACCCCTAGCAATATTATAGCCAAGTTCCAGAAGTCCCAAGTCAAAGAGAAAATATTACAAGCAGCCAGAAGGACACAGTTCAAATATCATGGAGATGCAGTCAGGATCACACAGGACTTAGCAGCAACTACATTGGAAGCTCGTAGGGCTTGGAATACAATATAACAGAAGGCAAAAGAGCTTAGAATGTGGCCAAGAATGAACTACGCAGCAAGGCTGAATATTCTCTTCCAGATAAAAAGATGGATTTTCAATGAACCAGGGGAATTTCAAAGGTTCCTTTTGAAATGGCCAGAGCTGAACAGAAGGTTTGATTTTCAGAAGCATGGAGATTAGAGGAGAGGGGGGAAATATGAGGGACTTAATGGGGATGAACTGCATGTATTCCTGCATAGAAAAATGACACTGATAATACTCATATGAACCTTCTCAGTTAATAGAGCAGGTAGAGAGAGCTTTTATAGTTGAAGCACAGGAGAAAGCTGAATTCGAAGATAAAATATGGTGTAAAAATGGAGTCAATAGAAAAAAAGGGAAATGGAATGGGAGAAAGAAAAAGGAGAGTGGGAATAGTCCAAGATATTCCACATAAGATTTTTTTTTATTACAATGAGCTATTGCAATGATATGGAAGGGGAGAGGCAAGGGGGAATGAGGGAATCTTTGCTCTCATCAGAGGTGGCTAGGAGAGGAAACAGCATATATACTCAATGGGGTATAGACATCTGGAGTAAGAAGGCGGGGGGAGCAGGGGGAAGGGGTGGGGATGTGAGTGATGGAAGAAAGGATGGACCATGGGGGGAGAGCGGTCAGATATAACACATTTTCTTTTTTACTTCTTTCAAGGGGCTGGGATTGGATGGCCTGTCCGGGACCATGGGGCCAGTTGGATTCTGGGCCTAAGGGGTGGAATGGGGGCTCAGGGCTTCTTGGCCCCAGGACCAGGGATCTGTCTTCTGAGCCAGTCAACGACCTTACAGCAGAGTCAGAGTGAAAGGAGAGAGAAAATATAGTGCATGGTAGTGGAGAAATAAGAAAGGAGGGAGTTACAATCAGCAATGGCAACAGTGGAAAAATATGGAAGTAACTTTTGTGATGGACTTATCATAAAGAATGAGATCCACCCATGACATAGTTGTTGGTGTTGGAACAAAGAATTTTGATCAATCTTTACATGGTCATTTATTACATATAATTTTTACAACATAATATGGAAAGGATGCATTTAATATTTCTGCCTTTTCAGATTTGATTGTGAAGATTTTATGCTTGACTTAATATATGGTCAATTTTTATGTAGGTGCTAAGTACTGCTGGGAAAAGGCACAATCTTTTCTATCCCCATTCAGTTTTCTCCAGAGATCTATCATATCTAACTTTTATGAAATTCTATTTACTTTTCTAACTTTTTCCTGGTTTATTTTGTCACTAGATTTATCTCATTCTGAGAGGGGGGGGTTGCGGTCTACCACTAACATAGTTTTGGCATCTATTTCTTTCTGTTACTTAAATTCTCTTCTAAGTATTTGGATGTTATACTAATCAGTGCATTTTTGTTTAGTATTGATATTGCTTTATTGTCGATGGATATCTTTTAGCAACATGCAGTTTTTTCCTTATCTCTTTTAATTAGATCTCTTTTTGCTTTTGTTATGTCTGAGATCAGGATTGCTACCTCCACTTTTTTTACTTTAGCTAAAGCATAATATATACTTCTCCATCCTCTTAATTTTACTCAGTGTGTATCATTTCATTTCAAATGTGTTTTTGGTAAAAAAATACATTGTAGGATTCTGGTTTTTTTCCAATGTTCATCCCCTCTCTTCTTTTCCTCTATTATAAGACTTTTGCACCTCTTCATGTGATGTAATTTACTCTATTCTGCTTTCTGCTTTCCTTTTCTCCCAAAACAAAGTTTTCTTAATTTCTTAATTTTTTTTATATCATCAAAGTCAATTTACCCACACTGTCTATGTATACCCTTCTTACTGTTCTAAGAGAGATATAGTTCTCAAGGGTTAAAAATATCATTTTCCTGTCTGGTGATGTAATCAGCTTAACCTTAATGAATACTCTTTTTTTGAAGACAAAATTTTCTGTTTAGCTCTGGTCTTTTCATCAGGAAAGTTTGAAAGTTCCCTATTTCATTGAATCTTTTCCCAAGGAATATTATGCTCAATTTTGCCAGAGAGATGATTGTAATCCAAGCTCATTTGACACCCAAAATATCATATTCCAAGCCTCCAGTACTTTAATGTGGAAATTGCAAAGTTCTGGGTAATCCTGACTGAGGCTCCTTGATATTCGAATTGTTTCTCTCTGAGTACTTGCAGTATTTTCTCTTTAACCTGATAATTCTGGAAACTGGCTGGAACATTCCTTGGATTTTTCATTTGACATCTCTTTGACATTGTTGGTGAATACTTTCAATGAAAATTTTACCCTCTGATTCTAGAAATCATGGCACTTTTCCTTGATAATTTTTTGAAAGGTGCTATCCAGGATATTTTTTTGATCATGGCTTTCAGGTAGTTCAGTAATTCTTAAATTATCTTTCTTGGATCTATTTTCCAGGTTAGTTGCTTTTCTAATGAGGTATTTAGCATTTACTTCTATTTTTTCCATTCTTTGATTTTGTTTGACTGATTCTTGATGTTTCATAGAGCCATTAGCTTCCACTTGCCCACATCTAATTTTTAAGGAATTACTTCTTTCAGTTGGCTTTTTTAATCTCCTTTTCCATTTGATCAATTCTGTTCTTGAAGGAGTTGTTTTCTCCAATGAATGTTTCCCCCATTTCCAATTGTATTTTTTAAAATTTTAGTTATTTAAAACAACGGGGTTAAGTGACTTGCCCAAGGCCCCACAGCTAGGCAAATGTTGAGTATCTTAGGTCAGATTTGAACTCAGGTCCTTCTGAATCCAGGGTTGGTGATCTACTGAGCAGCCTAGCTGTCCCCAATTGTATTTTTTTAAGTACTTGTTTTCTGCAGTCATTTTTTTCTCCTTCCTTTAATAAGCTGTTGACTCTCCCTTGCATTCCTCTCATTTCTTTTCTCATTTTTTTAATTTTAAAAATCCCTTTTGAGCTCTTCCCAGAAGGATTTTTAGGATTGAGACTAATTCATATTCCTCTTTGAGATTTCTTGTGTTGGTATATTGACATTGTTGTCCTCTTCTGAGTTTGTATTTGAATCCTTCCTGTCACCAAAGAAACTTTCTATGATCATGAATCTTTTCTGTTTCTTGCTCATTTTTAAAGTTGAACTCTACTCCTGGGACATAAAGAGTACTGTCCCAAACTTCTTGGACTGGGAGCCAGGGGTCTGGGCACTGACTTCCTGTTCTAGGGCCTGAGGTACTGGCAGCTGACCCAGTGCCATGTCTTGACTTGCTCATGAAGTGAATTTAAGCAAAAAGTCTCTCTTCCATAGTCAATTAGAGTCCAGGGGCAGGACAAAAGTCAAGATGACATGCCTTAGGTCTGTCAAAGACTGAAGAATATATCTGAGGCAAAAGGGTAGGATTAAGCAACCCCACCCCATTATTGAGGTAGAATCAGCAAGAATGATCATCTAACTGGAGAAAAGAGTTACAGAACAGAACAAAGTAAAATAAAGCCCTTACAAGCTTCTTGGAAAAAAAGAAACTCCCAGAGAAAGCCTGATGAGGGATGAGAAGATTGAGACTATTACATTAAAAAAATTTTCTCAGGGATTATTTTGGATTTTCCTTAAAAATGTATATACCACATCATTCCAATACACTTTAAGTTGTTTGATTGCTTTCACCCTATCTCTCTGGGTGGGTTGGCCACCTTTGAGAATAACCAAGTTAGAAGATACTTGCTGGCCCTTGTGTAAAAAGACAAATGTAGTTCTATGTGGCCTGACTTGGTACAGACTGATACTAGTGTATAATCTTGAATGGACCATTTCTTGTAAGGTATTGTGTAGATATTGCTGCAATATATAATTTTTCCAAACAATTTATCTCTCTATGTGAAAATAAACACATAAACACATATAAATACACACATATATATTTACATACAATAATTTATCAGAAGAAATAGATTTGTTTTTGTTCTCTTTGAGAAGCAATGAATAGAAGCGGAGAGAGGACACAAAACGTGGGTATTCAAAAACTGAGGTCAAGTTCTGCAACTGTTTCTATATAATATATGTATATACATATATATATATATATATATAATATATGTGTGTGAGTATACATTGTAGATTTGTTTCAAAAGAGGACATTTTCATGTTGGAAATATGACATATATCACAGTTCTAGATGTCTTTTGACTCAGGGAATCATGAAGAACATATTTTAGCCCTTTCACCTGTTATCCATCCATACAAGAATCTTTCTTCTAAAAAATGGGAGAGGGCTCATCATACCCTGGGTATTTTAACTATTTCTTTTATTCATAAGTAAAGTGATACAGTGTATAGACTATTGGAAGATCTAAGTTCAAATCCTCCTTCACATACTTATTAGCTAAATGACTTTTGGTAACTTATTTAATCTCTGTTTCAGTTTTCTCAAATTAAAAATATAGATAATAACAGCATCTACATATCAGGTTTGTCTTGAGGATTAAATGAGATAATACTTGTAGATTGTTTTTGCAATATAAATGCTATTTTATATAAACTTTTTGTAATATAAATGCTATAGTGACATATAAATGCGATTATTGTTATTTATCATCACCACCAACATTAAATACTTAATCAGACTTTGTGATTCCTTCTATGAATTTTGCTCTGGTGTTAATCCTTCATTTTCTTATTAGAGTTGTTCTTGGGAAATAACCTGCTGTGACCTACCTCTCTCTTCCTGGTCCTTTCTTCACATTGTCTATGAAGGTCAAATGTCTCCCTCCTACAACCTGATCCCTCAGCAGGAAGGATGAACAGGCTTTTCTGAGGAGCATTTGTTTAAGTAATTTTCATTCTAGACTCAACAACAGCTGGCTAAAACAGGAGAGAGTTATTCAGCTACTTAATTTCAGGTAATGGTATCCTGAAGGTAATGATATACTTCCAAGAACCTGGAAGAATCAGCAGAGCTATTGTCTGCTATTGTCTAAATCTGGTAAGACCATCAACAGGAGGCAAAGATAAATCATGATGAGGGTATCTGGTCTGATCCACTGAACAATATTGTGTTAATAATGTGAACCTGAGGCTGGTTTCCTGACCTCTCCTGACAAGTTTAACTCTGAAATGCAACCTATAAGAGAGTTTCTAAATGTTAAGTTAATGGGAGGAAACGATATACCACGATATCTAGAGTGCACTTAAAGTAGTACTTAGGGGAAAGAATATATCTCTGAAAATAAATGTTAACAAAATAGAAAAATAGAGAACTAATGAATTGATTTTGTAGTTATACAAATTAAAATCAAGACATAAATCAAGAATAAGCACAGAAGAGGAAATCTTAAAAATCAGAAGAGAAATCGATAAAATGTAAAGTAAAATAGCTCCAAAAACCCCATAGCATTGATAAATAAATCATACCACTATAAAAATACTTTATAGGAACCAACAAAATAATAACAACATTCATTTGGAGGAGGAAAAAGAAAAATAATAGGATAGAGGGGAGAATGGTATTTGCTGTTCTCAAATTATAAAGCAGTTTTCACTGAAACTATTTGACAACAGTTTAAAATGGCAGTGTGGATCAGTAGGACAAGAACCAGATTAGGAAGAATCCAAAATTAACACGATGACTCACAATTTGATAAGCTCCAAAATATAAATTACTTGATAAAGAACTCCCTATTTGATAAGACCTACTAGGGAAACAGCAGTTCAGTAAAAATTAGGATTTAGCTCTATCATGAGCTCAAGGTGGATAAGTGAGTTGGATACTAAAACCACATTTAAAAAGTTAGAAATGAATCAGGTCAGGTACCACCAAAGCTATGACTACAGAAAAAATTTCTTTTTTTAAAAAATTTTTCCCCAATAGCATATAAAGATAGTTTTCAACATTTATTTTTTTGTAAGATTTTGAGTTCCACATATCTTAGTAGACAAAGTGGTCAAAGAATATTCACAAATAATTCTCTAAAGAGTTGTACACTATTAACAACCCTAGGAAAGAATATTTTAAACCACTAATAGTAAATAGACACAAAGCAAAATAACTGAGATCTTACCTCACAGATAGAGAGTTGATAAAGATGACAAAAGAAAGAAAAATTCAATATTGGAGGGACTACTGTACAAAAAACACTGATATACTATTTGTGACTTGTTCCTGCCATTCTGGAAAAAAATGTGAAAATATGCTAAGAAAGTGACTAAAATATCCATACTTCTTAATTCAAAGACCCCCAAATTAGACACATATCCTAAGAAAGTCAAATTCATAAAGATATAAATCATATGTACCAAAATATTCATAGGAACTTTTTTTAGCATTATAAAGAACTAGAAAAAAGTAGATAGTAATTGACTGGGAAATGACTAAAAAAATGTGATACATGAATATAATAATGATGACAACAAAGAATTCACAGACATAAGTTACAGACATAATTCACAGTGATGTAAGCAGAACCAAAAAACAACATATAGCAACACTATAAATAGCAGCAATAACAACAAAAAATTGAAGTTAAATGTTGTATGATTATAAGAGCCATCCATAATGAAGAGATGAGAAAGTGCACTTCTCTGTTTTCTTTGCAAAAATAGGGGATTTTAACAAAATCATTAAACTCATTTTGTCAGGTTTACATACTGACTAGTTTTAATGGCCTGCTTTTTTATCTCATTATTTTATTGTTTTACTATTACAGGTAAAATGTTTCACTGTCACCCATATGGTTCCCTTTCTTCCAAGGATCTGAAGTTTTTTTTGAAAAGCTACTTTGATATTTAAAGGGTCTAGAAGTTTATCATTGTAGTTTCTTTCTCCACTGGACAGATTTCAACTCTTCTATAACCCAGTAAAAAGATTTTAAAATTTCCTGTAGCTGAAAAGTTCATTACCCTATAGCCAACTTGGTGATGACTCTTTTGAAATTTATGTAGTATGACACTTATGGGATAAATAGACTAATATCTGGGCTTTAGAGAACTCAAGTTCACCACTTCCTTAAGAGGTGGTAATAATAATAATAATAATAATAATAATAATAATAATAATAATAATAATAATAGATTTAAGATTTACAAAGTATTTTACAAATATCATCTTATATGAACCTCAAAACAACCCTGGGAGGTAGTGTTATGATTATCCTAAATCTACAAATGAGGAAGCTGAGGCAGACAGAGTTTATATGACATTCCCATTGTTAAATAGCTGGTAAGTTCCTGAGACAGGATTTGAATATAGGTCTTTCTCATTCCAGTTCTATGTTCTCTATCCTCTACACAATCTAGATTCCTCTAAGTAGTAGGGTAGGACGTTAAACTGATTATATATCACTCCCTTTTATTTTACACCACCACCAGTAATAGCTCACGTCTCTTTAAAATAGGAATGCTATTTTTTTGTGATATCAAGGACAAAAAAAAGACAATAACAAGAAAATTGCTGCTCATCAACTCAGAAATGGATGGGGGAAAAATATAGTCTATGAATATAATGTAATAGTGTACCATGGGAAGTGAAGAATATGAAGGATTCAGAAGGGGCTGATAGGGACAGCTAAGTAGAGAAGTGGATAGAGCTCCAGCCCTGGAGTCAGGAAGACCTGAGTTCAAATTCAACTTCAGATATTTAATAATTGCCTAGCTTTGTGACCCTAGGCAAGTCATTTAACCCCATTACCATAAATAAAAAAATACCTGCAGAAGGGGCTGATGCAGAGGGAAGTAAACATAAGTTTGGCCCATGAATAAAGAAAAGTATCTCCCTTCTATTGGTAGAACTGTAAGAGACTATATATTGGTTTAGTTTGCTTCTCTTTTTTAAAAGAGGATTATGTGTGTGTGTGTGTGTGTGTGTGTGTTGAGTGAGGTATTTGCCAAAAACATACATAAAAAAACAATTTTAAAAATAATAAAATGTCTTTCAACTAAGGCACAAATCAACAAGATCCAGCAGTAAATCATGAGGTCAAAAATTCTCAACTGAATGTTACATTTTTCCTCCTTTAGAAGAGGAAATGGTTTTTACATATTTAACTGTTCTATTGCCTTTTTTTTTAGTTTCTGCAAGGCCATGGGGTTAAGTGGCTTTCCCAAGGCCACACAGCTAGATAATTATTAAATGTCTGAGGCCAGATTTGGACTCAGGTACTCCTGACTCCAGGGCCAGTACTCTACCCACCATGCCACCTAGCCACCCTTCTATTGCTTTTAAAACCAACCCTATTTCTTTTTGGGACTTGCACTTGTGTTTCCATGACGTTGTAGCATGTGCAGCAGGCACACCCTGGTAAAATTGCCTCAGCAGACAGGTTAAACCAGGTTAAGGGGATGAGTTGGGGGATATCTACCCCATGCATAGGAAGACTTCCACTGGTGGAATAGGTAGATGAGAACAATTTGTTTCAATAGCCATGAGGTGGTTGAAGCAGGCACTTAGAGTTTCAGACATCAATAGCACCAAAGACATCTACTACACCTGGGCCATTGCCAATAGTCTCCACTTTTGTCTTGCCACAGAACTTCATTGACTCTAGGAGAGAGATTGAGGTTGATGAATTTTATCTTAAGTTTTCACTTAAGTTTTTCTTTAAGTTTTCACTTAAATTTAATTCATGTGCGAATAAAGACATCACCCAAATAATTCTCTCAAAACCACAATTGGGCAAATGGAAAACTCCTTCAAAAATTGAATTGACCAATTGGAAAATTCTTCTCTAAAAAAATAATGGAATCTGTTGAAACTAATGACTTCACGAGACAATAAGAATCTGTTAAACAAAACCAAAAATTGAAAAAATAGAAGAAAACATAAAATACCTCATTGGCAAAACCACTGACCTAGAGAATAGATCCAGCAGAGACAACTTAAGAATCATTGGGCTTCCTGAACACATTGAGGATAAAAAAAAGCCTGGACTCAATATTACAGGATCTAGTGATGGAAAGTTGCCCTGATATCATGGAACCAGAGGGCAAAATAGTTATTTTTTTAATTAAATTTATTTATTCTCATTTTGTACAAATAATGTTTTTCATACATTAATAATATATTGTTGTTTAAGAGTAAACAAAATACTCCCTCCCCCCCAAAATATAGACTCACTTGAGAGATAAAGTAAAGAGGAGAGAAAAAAATTAAAAATAAAATAAAAAATAATAGTAATAATTGTAGGTATGGCCAGGTGGCACAGTGGACGGTGCACTAGCCCTGGAGCCAGGAGCACCTGAGCCCAAATATGAGCCCATACACCCAACAATCACCCAGCCATTTGACCCCATGCAAGCCACCCAACCCCATTGCCCTGCAAAAACCAAAAAAAGAAAAAAAAGACCCAAAATAAAATGAAATAGTAATAATAGTAGGGGCAACCAGGTGGTGGACAGAGCACTGGCCCTTGAGCCAGGATCACTTGGGTCCAAACCTTGCCTCAGACACCCAACAATCACCCAGCTATGCAGCCCCAGGCAGGCCACCCAGCCCCATTTGCCCTGTACCCCCCCAATAATAATAATAATAATAATAATAATAATAATAATAATAATAACAATAATAATAATTATAAATGTGCTTCAGTCTGTGTTCCAACACCACCAACTCTGTTGGGGGTGGATCACATTCTTTATGATAAGTCCGTCACAAAAGTTACTTCCATTTTTTTCCACTGTTGCCATTGCTGATTGCAACTCCCTCCTCTTGTACTTCTCCACCACCATGTACTATATTTTCTCTCTCCTTTCACTCTGACTCTGCTGTAGGGTAGCTGAGTAGTGCAGCAGACAGATCCCTGGCCCTGGGGCCAAGAGGCCCCAAGCCCCCATACCACCCCTAAGGCCCAGCATCCAACCGGCCCTATAGTCCCGGACAGGCCATCCAATCCCAGCCCCTTGCAAGAAGTAAAAAAGAAAATGTGTTATATCTGACCACTCTACCCCCATGGTCCATGCTCTCCTCCATCATTCATATCCCCACCCCTTCCCCCTGTCCCCCCTCTCTCCTTCTTACTCCAGATGTCTATACCCCATTGAGTATATATGCTGTTCCCTCTCCTAGACACCTCTGATGAGAGCAAAGATTCCCTTATTCCCTCTTGCCTTCCCCCTTCCAAATCATTACAATAGCTCATTGTAATAAAGAAAAATATTATATGAAATATCTTGGCCTATTTTCCTCCCATTACATTTCCTTTTTTTCTATTGACTCCATTTTTACACCACATTTTATCTTCAAATTCAGCTTTTTCCTGTGCTTCATCTATAAAAGCTCCTTCTCCCTGCTCTATTAACTGAGAAGGTTCATATGAATATTATCAGGAATACATGCAGTTCATCATCATTAAGTCCCTCATATTTTCCCCTTCTCTTTCAGTCTCTATGCTTCACCTGAGTCCTGTATTTGAAGATCAAAACTTCTGTTCAGCTCTGGCCATTCCAACAGGAACATTTGAAATTCCCTGGGTTCATTGAAAGTCCATCTTTTTCCCTGGAAGAGGACATTCAGTTTTGCTGGGTAGTTGATTCTCGGTTGCATTCTGAGCTCTTTTGCCTTCCGTAACATTATATTCCAAGCCCTACAAGCTTTTAATGTAGTTGCTGCTAAATCCTGTGTGATCCTGACTGCAGCTCCACAGTATTTGAATTGTGTCCTTCTGGCTGCTTGTAATATTTTCTCTTTGACTTGGGAGTTCTGGAACTTGGCTATACTATTCCTGGTGGTTGTTTTTTTTTTTTTTTTTTGGATCTCTTTCTAGGGGAGATCAGTGGATTCTCTCCATTTCTATTTTGACCTCTGCTTCTAGGATATTCGAACAATTTTCCTGTAGTAATTCTTTGAAAAGGCTCTTTTCCTGATCATGACTTTTAGGTATTCCAATAATTTTTAAATTATCTTTCCTAAATCTGTTTTCCATATCAGTTGTTTTTTTCAATGCGATATTTCACATTTTCTTCTAATTTTTCATTCTTTTGGTTTTGAAGTATTGAGTCCTGATGTGTCATAAAATCAGCAATCTCCCTGAGTTCTATTCTTTGTCTGAAGGATTTGTTTTCCTCAGAGACCTTTCTTATCTCCTTTTCCAATCTTGCCAGTTTTGCTTTTTAAAGCATTCTTCTCCTTAATAACTTTTTGACCTGTTTTATCCATTTGACCTAAGCTGGCTTTTAACATGTTATTTTTTTCAGCATTTTTTGGATCTCCTTGACTAAGCTGCTGACTTAATTTTCATGTTTTTCCTGCATCTCCCTCATTTCTTTTCCCAATTTTTCTTCTATCTCCCTCACTTGATTTTCAAAGTTTTTTTTGAGCTCTGTCAAAGCCTGAGCCCAATTTCTATTTTTCCTGGAGTCTTTAGATACAGGATCTTGTACTTTCTCATCTTCAGACTGAGTGTTTTGATCCTTCTTTGGATCACAGGCAAAGTGTTTCTCAATGGTGTTCCACTTTTTTCTCTGCTTACTCATTTTCCCAGCCTGAGCCTGGTTTTGGGGGTGTTTCTTGAGCTTTTGGGACACTCCCACAAGGATCTCAGTGTGTGAGGCTCCGTTCTCCATCCTGCCAAGGGGCTGAGGTGGGGGGGGGGGACCCTGCTGTTCTATGTGGGGGCCTAGACTCCAATCAGGATCTGAATGTGGTCAGAACCCCAGAGTCCTGTTCCAGGGACAGAGGACAGAGCTCAGCAGTCTCTCTCTGCACTCATGTCCTGGGTGCTCCTGCTTACCAGCTTCTGCTTTCTGTTCCTGGCTCTGGGCTGCTGCAGCCACACTGCTCTCTGTGTGTATTGAGGGCTGGACTTCACGTGCTCACTCTGGCAGAGGTCCCCCCTGCTGATCCCCCAAGTTGTGCTCAGTGCCCCCTGGGGGTGTAGGTCAGGAAACTGCCCTGCTGCTGTGAGCTGTGGCTACCAGCACCCTGGGGCTGCCTCTGGGAGGCTGAAATTCCTACTCTTTGGCAGGCCACCCTTCTAGTGAAGGCTGAAGTTCCTTCCCTCTGGCAGGCCACCCCTCTGGCGGGCCGCCCCTCCAACCTCGGGGAGCAGAGCCTTTCCACTGTTTTCCAAGTTACCTTGAGTTGGAGAATTGCTTCATTGGGTCCTTCTGTGGGTTCTGTCTCTTGAAATTTTAGTTAGAGCCTTTAGTTTATAAGTTTTAAGAGAGAGCACCTAAGACATCCTGTCTTGTTGCCATCTTGGCTCCACCCCCAAAATAGTTATTGAAAGAATATATCAATCCCCTCCTGAAAGAGATCCCAAAATGTAAACATCAAGGAATATTGTGGCCAAATTTCAGGACTATCAGATAAAAAGAAAATCCTGCAAGCAGCCAGAAACAGTTCAGATACCAAGGAGCCACAGTAATGATTACACAGGACCTACCTGCATCAACATTAAGGGATTGAAGGCCTGGAATATGATATTCTGAAGAGCAAGGGAGCTTGGAATGCAGCCAAGAATTCACTATCCTGAAAAATTGAGCCTTCTCTTCCAGGGGAAAAGATGGACATTTAATGACATAGGAGACTTCCAACTTTTCTTGATGAAAAGACCAGAGCTAAATAGAAAAATTTGGACTTCAAAGAGGAGACTCAATAGATCCATGAAAAGGTAAAAAAAGGAAAAAAGAAAAAAAAACTGCTATCCAATAAGATGAAATTGAGTATGTTCCTACCTAGGGAGATAGATTCTCATAACTCTTGAGAATTTTAACTCTATTAGAGAGAATAGATTTAGTCAGAAGTAATGGAAATTCATGACTTGTCTGTGAGTCTGAATGATTTAAAAACAACATCTCCTTAAAAAGAAGGGACAGTAAAGATATGGGAGGATGGAGGAGACTGGATGGGATAAATCACATTACATGAAGAGGCACAAAGGACCTATTGCAATAGAGTGGAATAATGGAGGAGGTAAAAGCTGCCTGAATCTTTCTCTCATCTGATTTGGATCAAAGAATGATTAACATACACACACTCAGTTAAGTTAAGAAACTTATTAATACTTTTCAAATATTAAAAGGAGAAAAGGGGAGGAGGAGGAAAAGGAGGACTAACAGAAGGAAAGGAAGGAAGAAGGGCAAAGGGAAAGGGGAAAGATAGGGGAAGTGAGTGGATATAGGAGGACAAACAAGGAGGTGGTATTCAGAAGTAAAATACTGGGAAATATGGTTAAAGTAAAAAGAGGGGAAATACAGAGGGAAGATAACATGGAAGGTGATAAAGAGTTAGTAATTATAACTTTGAATGTGAATGGGATGATCTCTCCTATAAAACATAAGCAAATAGTAGAGTGGATTAAAAACCAGAATCCTACAATATGTTGCTTACAAGAAACTCATTTGAAGCAGAGAGATACATTTGGAGTAAAGGTAATTTAGAGAAGAATATATTTTGCTTCAGCTGCAGTGAAAAAGGAAAAGCAATAAGGAAGGAAACTATATCCTTTTAAAAGGTACCTAGACAATGAAGCAATTTCAATACTAAATATGTATGAATCAAGTGGTATAGCCTCCAAATTCTTAAAGGAGCCATAGGAAGACATAGACAGCAAAACTCTATTGTTGGGGGATCTCAAGTTCTCTCTCTCAGATTTAGATACATGTAACCATAAAATAAACAAGAAGGAAGTTAAGGAGGTAAATAGAAGGTTAGAAAACCTAGAAATGATAGACTGTTGGAGAAGATTGAATGGGGATAGAAAGGAATATACTTTTTCTGCAGTATATGATACTTACACCAAAATTGACCTTGTACTAGGACATAAAAACCTAATGATCAATTGGAGAAAGGCTGAAATAATGAATACTTCATTCTCAGATCATAATGAAATAAAAATCACATGGAATAAAGGGCCATGGAGAGACAGATCAAAAATTGATTGGAAAATAAATAACCTCATTTTTAAGAATGAGTGGATCAAGCAACAAATTATATAGAGAATTAATGATTTTATCCTTGATAATGACAATAATGAAACAATATACCAAAACTTTGGGATACAGCAAAGCCAGTTAGTAGGGATAATTATATCTTTTACTGTTTACATGAATAAAATAAAGAAAGAGGAAATCAATGAACTAAGAATGCAACTAAAAAAATAGAGAAAGAACAAATCAAACCCCCCAACTAAATACCAAATTAGAAATTCTAAAAATTAAAGGTGAAATTAATAAAATTGAAAGTAAATCAACTATTGAACTTATTAATGAAACCAAGAGTTAGTTTTATGAAAAAAACAATAAAATTGATAAACCTTTGGTTAATTTGATTAAAAACAAAGAAAGAAGAAAAACAAATTACTAGTATCATAAATGAAAAAAGGGAAACTCACCACCAATGAAGAGGAAATTAAAGTAATAATTCAGAATTATTTTGCCCAACTCTATGCCAATAAATTTGATAATCTAGGTGAAATGGATGAATAGTTACAAAAATATGTTTCCCAGGTTAAATGATATATAATACTTAAATAACTATATATCAGAAAAAGAAATTTAACAAGTTATCATTGAACTCCCTAAGAAAAAATCTCCAGGGCCAGATGGATTCACAAGGGAATTTTATCAAGCATGTAAGGAACAATTGGTTCCAATTCCATATAAACTCTTTGGAAAAATAGGTGAAGAAGCAACTTTGCCTAACTCCTTCTATGACAGCATTATGGTTCTGAAATCTAAAGCAGTAAAAGTCAAAACAGAGTAAGAAAAATTATAGTCCAATTTCTCTAATGAATATGGATGCAAAATCTTAAATAAAATCTTTGCAAAGCAATTACAGCAAGTTATCACTAGGATAATAGATTATGACCAAGCAGAATTTATCCCAGGAATGCAGGGTTGGTTCAATATTAGGAAAATTGTCAGTATCATAGACTATATCAATAACAAATCTAATAGATATTATATGATTATCTCAATAGATGCTGAAAAAGCCTTTGACAAAATACAACACCCATTCTTCCTAAAAAACACTAGAAAATGTAGGAATAAATGGATTGGTCCTTAGAATGATTAACATTATCTATCTGAAACCATCAAAAAGCATTATATGCAATGGGGATAAGCTACAGGCATTCCCAATAAGATCAGGGGTGAAACAAGGATGCCTGTTATCACCACTACTATTCAACATCATATTAGAAATGTTAGCTTCAGCAATAAGGGAAGAAAAAGAAATTGAAGGAAGTAGAATTGGACGGAAGAAACAAAACTTTCACTCTTTGAAGATGACATGATGGCATACCTAGAGAATCCTAAAGTCATCTAAAAAACTATGAGAAACAATTAGCAACTTTAGTAAAGATATAGGATATAAAATGAACCCTCAAAAAATCTCAGCATTTCTATACATTAATATCAAGATACAGCAGCAAGAGCTAGAAAGAGTAATTTATTTAAAGTAACTTCAGATAGTATAAAATACTTGGGAATATACATACCAAGGCAGACTCAGAAACTATGAATACTATAAAACACTCTTCACACAAATAAAATCAGATTTAAATAACTGGGCAAATATCAACTACTCATATAATAAAAATGACAATTCTACCTAAATTAATCTACTTATTTAGTGACTTACCAATCAAACTTCTAAAAAATTACTTTAATGAGCTAGAACTTGTAACTAAATTCATATGGAAAAACAAAAAGTCAAGAATATCTAGGGATTTAATTGAAAAAAAGTGCAGAAAAAGGTGACCTAGCCTTGCCAGATCTAAAATTTTACTACAAAGCATCAATCATCAAAACTGTCTGGTATTGGGGCAGATAGGTGGCACAGTGGGTAGAACACCAGCTCTGGAGTCAGGAGGAGCTGAGTTCAAATCCGACCTCATACACTTAATAATTACCTAGCTGTGTGACCTTGGACAAGTCACTTAGCCTCATTGCCTTTCAAAAGCTAAAAAAAACTGTCTGGTATTGGTTAAGAAATAGAATAGTGGATCAGTAGAATAGATTAGGTGCAAAAGAGACAGCAGGAAATGTTTATAGTAATCTGCTGTTTGATAAACCCAAGGAGTCCAGCTTCTGGGATAAGAATTTGCTCTTTGATAAAAACTTTTAGGAAAATTGGAAGTTAGTATGGAAGAAACTTGGATTAGACCAACATCTCACACCCTATACCAACAAGATCAAAATGGGTACAAGATTTAGACATAAAAGATAATATTATAAGCAAACTAGGAGATCAAGGAATAGTTTACCTGTCAGATCTATGGAAAGGGAAGCAGTTTATGACAAGGAGAAGATGGAGAATAACATTAAAAACAAATTAGATAATTTTGATTACATTAAATTAAAAAGCGTTTGCACAGACAAAATCACTTTAACAAGATCAAAAGAAATGTAGTAAATTGGGAAACAATTTTTACAACTAGAATTTCTGACAAAGGACTCATTTCTAAAATATATAGAGAACTGAGTTAAATGTATAAAAGCCAAACCAAATGTTCAAAGGATATGCAAATGCAATTTACAGTTGAGGAAATCAAAGCTATCCATGGTCATAGGAAAAATTGCTCTAAATCATTTCTGATTAGTGAAATGAAAATTAAAGCATCTGTGAGGTACCACCTCACACATCTCAGACTGGCCAATATGGCCAGAAAGGATAATATTCTATATTGGAAGGGATGTGGGAAATCTAGGGCACTAATACATTGTTGGTGGAGCTGTAAACTTATCTAACCTTTCTGGAGAGCAATCTGGAATTATGCCCAAAAGACAATAAAATGTGCATACCCTTTGATCCAGCAATATCACCACTGGGTCTATACTCTGAAGAGATAATTCAAAAATGATAAAAACTTCGCTTATACAAAAATATTCATAGCAGCTCTGAATGGCTGAACAAATTGTGGTATATGCATGTTATGAAACACTATTGTTTTATTAGAAACCAAGAGTGATGGGAAAGACTTGCATGAACTGATAATGAGTGAGATGAGCAGAACCAGAAGAACATTGCCTTCGGCAACATGGAGATGCTTATTGGACTTGCTCATTTCATCAATGCAATAATTAGGGACAATTTTGGAGTATCTGCAATGGAGAATACCATCTATATCCAGAGAAAGAATTGTGAAGTATAAACAAAGACTAAAGTCTATTACCTTCAATTTTTTTATTAAAAGGAGTGTCTTATACACTACATAATTTTGCTATCTCTAATATTTTATTTTCTCCTCAAGGATATGGTTTTTCTCCTAATGCATTGAATTTCGATCAATGTATAGCATGGATACAATGTAAAGATTATCAGATTGCCTTCAGTGGGGGGATGGGGAAGGGAAGGGAGCGTGGAGGAACGATTGTAAAATTCAACACCTTACAGAAAATAATGGGTAGAAACTACTATTGTATATTATTGGGAAACAAATAAAATATTAATTTAAAAAATAGTGAGACATTTAAAAAACTAGAAGCAAGTGGGTACTCATTAATCAAAGAAAGACAGAACAAAAACAAATTTAAAAGGAATAGTATTATGCAGTAAGTAGTGAAGAGAAATTCAGGAAAATTTATATGAAATGATTACGGAAGGAAATACCATAACCTGAAGGACAATTACACAATGACTTTAGTAATTTACATAAAAAGAATACAAGAATGAAGTCAAATGCAGAAAAATTATAAAGACCAAACTTGACCCCTAAGAATCTGTAAAGAAGCATTTCTCTTTTTTTTTTTTTTAAAGAGGAAGGGGAGATTGTAGAATGATGAGATGTTGCATGTACTATCCAACTTATTTACTAAATAGTTGGACTTTTGCTAGCCCATTTTTCATTTTTACAAGCGAGGGATTATCTGGAGGGTAGGAAAGTATATACTGAAATGACTGCAATATAAAAACAAAAGTCATAAATAGAACTTTTTTGTAAAAAAAAAGAAAGTTATAATTAATAATGTACACCAGTTTTTGTGATGTCAAGGGACCAAACAATAAAGTCAATTGGAATTCTAAGCGCCTGTTAGCTTTGTTAATGCCAAATCTCAGTAAGGACCAGATTGAAAACTCATTCTTCTGCATCCCCAAGAGGAATAATTTTTGTTCTTGAATGTGCACTCTTCCTCTAGATAAGATGAATGAAGTTTAAGGGTTCTCCATTTCCCCCATTGTGCTTTCTTTATTATATAAACTTCTGGCACTCTCCATTTTGGGGGGGTAATTTTCCCCTTTCCTCCTTTTTTTCTTCATCCCCTTCCCAGGGCATTCCTCTTCCCTACTCTTTCCATTCTTCTTTTGAGATCATCCAAACATAAAGAATCATACTCAGGCCTTCTATCTAATTAGATTTCCTCTATAACCCATAGTGATGATTAAGTTCTGAGGGAATATATGTATCATACTCCTGTATAAGAATGTAAACTGTTTAACCTTGGTTAATCTCTTACAATTTATTCTTCATGTTTACCTTTTTATGCTTCTCTTAACTCCTGTATCATATTTTCTATTTAGCTTTAAAAAAGATGTTTTTACCCTATAGGAATATACTTAGTTTTGTTTAATAGGTTTTCTTGATTGTAAGTCTAGATATATCCTTTAGTTTCTGGAATATCATATTCCAAGCTCTCCACTCTTTTATAGTGGGAATTGTTAAATTTTGTTTAAATCTGATTATTGCTCTAAAGTACTTCAATGCTATCTTCTGATCACTTGCAAAAGTTTTTCCTTGACATTGGAGCTCTGGATTTTGACTATTAACATCCTTGGGCATTTTTACTTTGGGATTTCTTTTAGGAGTTGATTAGTAGAATCTTTCAGTTTCTATTTTACCCTTTGTTTCTAAAATATCTGTAAAGGTTTTTATGATTTATTGAAGTTTGAGGTATGTATTTTTTTTTTGTTCATGGCTTTTAAGTAGTCCAGTGATTCTGGAATTATTTCTCTTCAATCTGTTTCTCATGTCAGTTGCACTTGGTCAATTCTAATTTTCAAGGAATCATTTTCTTTAGTAAGGTAAATTTTCTTTTTTTGAAGCTGTTAATTTTTTTCATATCTTTCTTCACTAGTTGTCATTTCTTTCCCCTGTTTTTCCTCTACCACTCACATTTGATTAATGAAATCATTTTTAACTTTTTAATAAAATTCTTACTTTAACACTTCTGGTTATTCTTGTTTGACTTGTGTCCAAGCTGACTTTATTTTGAAGCTTTGCTAATAGGTTTTTCTAATTTTATTCTGTTCTTCTGTTTGTACCTTGAACTGATTTCATTCTCATCACAATAAATTTCAATGGTAACATTATTTTTTTATTTCCTCACTTTTTTTCTGATCTGCTTCTAGATCTTTGACTTTATAATAGTATTGGACTCTGAACAATTTTTAGAAGGGGTGTATCTGTTCTTTTATATTCTCTCCTGCTTTTGCGACTTAGTTGAGGGAGGTCTGCAAGTTTTCAGTGCTTCCAAAGTAGTGGGTTCAAGGGTGAAATCTGTTCACTGCCCTCCTGGTTTAAGCTCTGTAAGTTCCTGATGCAAGTTTGAATCTGTTCTTGGCTTGTGTTTGAGTAGACAACTGCTGGAGTCAGTCACTGCTAGCTCCTGGAGGCTCTTTAGATTCAAAGCTACTGAAATGCTTGCTCCTCTTTGTACTAGAATGCATGACCTGGTTTCAAGGCTTGAAGACCTTTATCTTGGACTGTAGACTTGAATTGAGTTGCCACTCTTCTCCTGGTATCAAAGCCACAAAGTATGTTTTAAGGTCACTGTTCCTTGACACTTTCTCTCATCTTTGATCTGTGATCCAGAGCAAGAGAGTGGGCATTAGAATTGCCAGAGAGTACCTTTTTGAGTACCTAGTGCTAGTCCAAGGATCCCTTGGCATTCTTTACTGCCCCAGAGCTTCCTGTTCTGTTGTACTGTTTGAAGACCTCTTTTTGTCTCTCAGATTCGGAATGCTATATGTTCTCCTAGTCTGACCCTATAGATCCAATGTTCACAGACTTTTCTATCTACCTCAGCTTCCCTGGCATGGAAAAATACTCACGATGATTTTTTCTTGCCTCCACCAATCAGAATTTGGTCTGGTGCATTTTCTAGATTACTGTAGAATAAAGCCTAGTGGTGAACCTACTCTGCTTCTCTACATCTTCCTACTCTATCATCTTGACCTTGTCCCACCCAAACAACAAATTAACTATTTATACACATAATATGTCCTGGACATGATAGAGTGACCAGGGGATTTTCATATAAGATAGTGTTCTGAAAACTTTGTACTATGTGTAAGCTTGAGCAAATCTCATAATTTCTCTAGGTTTCAGTTTTTTAATTTGCAAAAAGAAATGGTTTAG
Organism: Macrotis lagotis; assembly: GCF_037893015.1. Taxonomy (NCBI): domain Eukaryota; kingdom Metazoa; phylum Chordata; class Mammalia; order Peramelemorphia; family Peramelidae; genus Macrotis; species Macrotis lagotis. Next base: position 223,588,945 of record NC_133663.1, read on the forward strand.
ACTGCATGGTTTCTAAGATCTCTTCTAGTTCTTAATCTATGATTCTATGACATACAGACTGAAATGGGCTCTGATGGTGAAACTAAGACCATTGAACTTACTTTGACACCTGGGACATTCCAGGCAGCAGTCATCTAAATCATCTGTATATTGAGGCAACCATTGGTTTAATTTAAAGTTGATCAAATAACCAGCTGCATTTAAACAACAACACTTTGTTATTTCTGCACATGGGAAAAAATTTAGAAACATGAACTATTACATTTTCAAGGAAATAGGAAAATTTAAGCAGATTTTCCCTAAGCAAAATATATTCCTAAGTAAAATAACTACATAGTAAAAAAAATTTAAATCATAACTTGAAAAAAATGAGAAAATCTGTTAAATGTAGAATGTCATCAATTCAGGCTAGTAACTGAGATAAGAGGAAAAGACCATTATTATCCTATTACCTTCCCCTAAAATTTTACTTCATTTTGTTTGATGGAATCTTTTCCTTGTATAAAAAAAATACACAAAAAGGCTATATCCTGTTTACAGTTCCACTTCAGCAGACTTCAAATTATTACCTAAGGCTGAGTGTATTAACTCTGTCTGTTGGCAAGAGAAGAACCCTCTCATGTTATGTAATTATAGTTTAAGGAAACAGTAATGAAGAGGCTTAACAGGCCCAGGCCTGTTTTCTGTTGTCTTGAGGCGTCGACAGCTAGTCTGTGGTTGTGGTCACTTCAAGTTTGAAAGGGAATCATATCGCCAGTCAAAACAATATTTGGAAGGAAGTTTATCATTCCCCATTTCACATAGAGTGGGTAGAATGATTTGGGTGAGGTAAGATGACTTCAGGAATGAATCCTGACTGTGGGGATACTGTGAGATTGAGCCACCTAATCACTATTCTATGCCTGAAATTATCTGGAAAAAAGTCATTGGGAATCTTGGGTACATTAAGGTTTTTGGACAAGCTATCTGCAGAAAGAATTACCTAAAAAGTACACGTATGAGATAAGATGGAGCTATAAAGATAATTTAGAGAGAAATTTTTATCACTTTCCCTTTTTTATTTTGTGTAGCTTTTCTGAACTGATTGTTAATAGATTCAGAGCTACAAATGAGAATAATTAGGTGTCAGCATAGACATCAACAAACATTTGGGGAGAATCTATTCTAAGTAAAAGACTCACTGTATTAACCAATGAAAATGGACCTCTCATATGATTGGATCATCGATAAATATGATTGGTATAGTATGGCAGTAGGGGAGGAGAAGGGGAATACTATTAACAACAAAAAATAAATCCACAAATCTCAAGTTTTAGTCAATAGCTTTCATCTTTTTTTTACAGGCTAAACTTTTAGTCTATCTTATTGATTTATTGCAATAATGCCCTTGGGACAGTTAAGTGACATAGTACATAGAGTTGCTAGACTAGGAGATAGACTCATCTTTCTGAGTTCAAATTTTGCCTCAGACATTTACAAGCTGTGTGACCTTAATCAAGCCACTTAACCTCTATCTGACTCACTTTCCTCAACTGCAAAAATGGCAATAATATTAGAACCTAGCTCCAAGAGTTAATGTGAATATCAAATGAGATTATTATTAAGGACTTCCCATGTTAAATAGTGGGAATAGGGTGGCTAGGTGGTGTAGTGGATAAAGCACCAGTCTTGGAGTCAGGAGTACCTAGGTTCAAATCTGGTCTCAGACACTTAGTAATTACCTAGCTGTGTGGCCTTGGGCAAGCCACTTAACCCCATTTGCCTTGCAAAAATGAAAAAAATAAATAATTACTAGGAATACAAATAATAAAAAGAAAGACTTCCCTCAAGAAACTAACCATCTATTGAGGATATAATTTAATTAATATTTGTCTCCTTCCCTTTCCTGGAAGAAGAGTAGAAGCAGAAAGTTAAGGACAAGGTAGGATGATTCTGTCTTTAGTCAAAAGTTCTGGCTGCTGTGCTAGGAAGGGCATTATGTGTTTTACAATTTTTCCCCCCAATCCTACTTCCCTCCCTCTACCCCCACCCCCCAACAAGGCAATCTGTCAGTCTCTATACTGTTTCCATGGTATACATTGATCCAAATTGATTATGATGAGAGAGAAATCACATCCTTAAGGAAGAAACATAATTTATAAGAGATAGCAGGATCTGACAATAAGATATCAGTTTTCCCCCCTAAATTTAAGGTAATAGTCCTTGGTCTTTGTTCAAACTCCTCAGTTCTTTCTCTGGATACAGATGGCATTCTCCATTGCCGACAGGCTCAAATTGTCCCTGATTGTTGCACTGATAGAATGAGTGAGTTCATCAAAGTTGATCATTGCCCCCATGTTGCTATTAGGGTGTACAGTGTTTTTCTGGTGCCGCTCATCTCACTTAGCATCAGTTCATGCAAATCCCTCCAGACTTCCCTGAATTCCCATCTCTTCTGGTTTCTAATAGAACAATAGTGTTCCATGACATACATATACCACAGTTTTCTAAGCCATTCCCCAACTGAAGGACATTTACTTAATTTCCAATTCTTTGCCACCCAGGGCTGCTATGAATATTTTTGTACAAGTGATGTTTTTACCCTTATTCATCATCTCTTCAGGGTACATACCCAGTAGTGGTATTGATGGATCAAAGTATATGCATATTTTTGTTGCCCTTTGGGCATAGTTAGGAAGTTAGGAAGGGCATTATGGATGAGGAAGTCACAAGGTCAGTCAGTTTGTAGAACACAGAGGTAATGACAGTTTTAAAGGATTAGGAAGTATGATATGGTAAAAGTAACACTGGAAATGAAAATATAGAATAGAAATATTTACAGGTAAAAATCCACTAGTCATACTATCTTGGAAGGGATCAGAAGTGTCATTGAGTTCAACCATTTAATTTTATAGAACAGGAAACTGAAGTCCAGACTTGCCTAAGTAATTTACCTAAGGCCACAAGAGTTTGAATGCTAGCTCTCACACATGTTGTTAATAATAATAGTTCACATATACAAGTGAACTCTAAGGTTCATAGGCTGCTATACCCTTAATAATGTTACACAAGTATTATTAGGCTCTGAGAAATGATATGACCTGTCCATGGTCCTTTAAGAGTCAAAGGCAGGATTCTAGTCCAAGTCTCCACTATTGCTCACTTCCTGTACCATGTTACAATGAAGACCTAACTTAACTGGTCCATTCCTGTAAGGAATAAAAGGCTAGGGAAAAAACAAGTATCAGGTGTGGTCAAAGAATCAAGATGATCTCAACAGAGATGGTCCCAGGACCAAGGAGAACTCCATCCAGACAACTTCTAGAAAGGACACTTTCTTCTACAAGTCTCTGACTCCCTGAGACCCTTCAGAGTCAAATGGTTATCCATGGTTATCCTGAGTCCATGGTTATCGGCCTTGTTCCATTTTGATCAGTTATAATGATCTGAGATTCCTTTATTATATTACATTTGTTTTTAGTATCTTTGTCTGAAAGCCATGCCCTCTAACAGATCCATAATGCCTCATATGTTCAGGTCTTCTTCTGGGTCACAGGCAGAAGGTTCTGAGACTGAGATCCTGATTTCCTTTTCTTTGTGGCTTTCTTTCCTGAGGTGAGGGAAGCCCAAACAAATTCAGGTAATACAGAGACAAGACTGAGCAAGTTCAGATTGAATAAGGGGAACTTTCTCCAAAGGGGATATAAGATAAGAAGAAATAAAGAACCTGCATCCCTTTGGGGGACATTCTAGTAAAATTTGCAAACTTCCAAATATTTATTAGGTATTTACTTTGGGACAGGTTAATGTACATTTGGGTGCAAACAGTGTTTAAGAAGGGAAAGCAAGAACTGACTTGAAATCATGTGACAATAATAGTGGAGGGAAAAAAGATGAAAGACATAATAATAATAATAATAATAATAATAATAATAATAACTTACCTTTAGATAGTTCTTTACAATTTCTATAAAGAACTGTCAAACTGAGTGTCACATTTGGCTCTCACAATAAGCCTGTGGTTATTAGATATCATTATCTCCATTTCACAGATGAGGAAACTAAAGGCCCAGTGATATCATAAAATCATATAATTTGTGGATTAAAAGGGATTTCACTAGTTTTCTAATCCAAGAAATACATGAAAGGAACATCTGCTATAATACTCCACCAGGTGGACCACCAAAGGGGGTTGGGAAGGGAATTTTCAATCTAATCTATTGTTGGACATATATAATTGTTAACGTTTTTCTTGACTGCTAGCCTGAGTTTGCTTTTTATTATGACTTCCATATGTTTCTCTTAGCTCTGAGACAATATAAAGGATAGCACTTAGAGCATTAATAAATGCTGAGCCTTTCCCTTCACGTATAGGATCAAATGGAATAAGTCTAATGCCTTATCTCTGGGACAATTCTTTCAATACTTAAATATGTGAAATTAAGAGGTTCCTAAGAGTTTTCTTTCTCCAGGCTAATTTATTCATTCATTGATTTTTTTCATCTACATTCTATTGAGGGGAAACAAAATATATAAAGATGAGTGAAAACAAAATAACTTCACAGGTATTACTAAGTGGAGGTATTACTAACTGGAGAAATCAGATTAGATCTTCTGTATAAGGTAACACCTGAACTGAGCCTTGAAGGAAAATACAGATTCTATGAGGCAATTGATGTGGCTAGTGATGATAGAGTTAGGACTGAAACTCAGTTTTTCTGAGTTTTCATCTAATACTCTTGCCATTATACCAAGATACTTTTTAGGACATAGATTTAGTGCTAGAAGATACTTCAAATGCCCTAGAGCTCATTCCCCTCATTTGACAGATGAGAAAACTGAGACCTAAAGCAACTAAGTGATTTACTGAGGGTCCCATAGCTAACAATTGTCTAAGACGTGATTCTTATTCAGATCTTCCAGGGCTCTATAAACTATACCACCTCTGCCTTTTCTATATATCCACAGGTAATTTTATTTGTCATCTTCACCTGTCCCTACTCCCAAAAAATTACATTTGAACCTTGTCAATAGAATCAAAGTCACATCCTGTTAACCATAAATATCCTGTAGATCCTTTCTTATTTCTCCCTTGTTTTTGATTACTATGGCATGAAGTCTATTTATCACACAGGCTGACATTTCCCCCCATTTTACATTGGGGGAAGACAGGAAACAATGAGATTCTACATACTTGGAGTAGTTGGATAAATTGCTGCCATAGTCCCAAGGTGTACTTTCACCATGGGAGTATGCCTTCCCTTTCACTGATACCCTGAGGTACCATGTTGTCTAGACTGAATCCTAGGAGCACTTGGTTGATTAACATCATATTCCTAAATGAACTGCCACCCCTCCACACACATACAAATTAGTATTAATTAGACTCAAAAAATGGATCACACACTAGAAGCTGAGAGATCTTTGGAGAGTCAACTTCAGTCAAATGGGAGATATAGGACTAAAGAGTCATAAGAAGAAAAAGTTTATTTATTTAACAAAACTTTACATACATTTTATTCTCTTAGCAGTTCAATGAAGTAGGTAAGACACATCCCCCCTTCCATTTTCCCAAGAAAATATGAGGTTCAGAAGTGTCACATTTGCCTAAGGTCACACAATTAATCAATGCCAGACTCCAAATAGATTTCATTTTCTCCCATACAAAATAGTCCCTCATCAGACTGAAGGTTTAATAATTTCAAGGTCAGTTACATAACAGTACTAAGATCTGGGTGACCATAGCCTTGCAAGGACTAAAACCTGTGAGTCACAAAATTTTTTGATCATTTGTTGTGTAACCAGCATGGTGCCATTAGTACAGCCAGTAGTAATGAAGAAAGTAAGACAAGAATCATGCCTTATTATTAAACCACCTATACCTTTGACCCTGTGATACCACTAGTAGGTCTGTTTTTCAAGATGATTAGGGAAGAAGAAAAAGAACCTAAATATTTTAAGATACGTATCATAGCTCTCTTTGTGGTGGCAAAGAACTGGAAATTGCAGAGGTGTCCAACAGTTGAGGAATGGCTCTACAGGTTGTGGCATATGATTGTGATGGAATACTAATGTGCTATAAGAGATGATGGATAGCCTTGCATGAAATAAAGAAGAGCAACATGATCAGAACAAAGAGATCATTGTAAAAATAACAATATTGTTTTAAGTGTCGTTTTGAGTGAATAAGCCATTTTGACTATTATAAATACACAAATTAACTACAAAGGATATGTAAAAGAAGATCTTATCTGCATCCAGAGAAATAACGGATAAATATGAGCTTATATGGAATGATTTAAATGCATATGGCATGCATATATTATCATGTTTTATTTTCATATATATATATATACATATATATATATATATATATACATCTCTAGGTCTAATGGTAACCATCTCTATGATGGGAGGAGGGAAGAAAAAGAGAAAAAATTTACATGAAAATTTTGTTATATATTTTAGAGGATAGCAAAGTGTACAGTAGATTTGCAATTTCATATGGAATCATCTTTTTGTATTATTCTAGTTATGGCAATGCTTATTTTATTCCATAAATTAAAAATAAAAAATAAAACTTTATTTTTTGAAAAACTTTGAAAAACTTGTAATTTGTGGGAGAGTTTCTTTATACAAACATGAAAACACAAGAGAACATCAGTCCTAGAACCATCCAGATATGAGCACAATAGCTATACAGTGGACATGTTAGCTTGGTGGCTGAGAGCATTAGCTCAATCACAGCGCTCAATAACTTCCCCAAAGAGAGGTAATCCAATAGAACCATTCCCCAGGAAGCCAATTCAGGGGAGGGAATTGTCAAAGGATAGAGTGGAAATAGAGGGGAAAACCTATTTGAGGAGAAAGACAAAGATTTCACAACTGTTCAGAAAACCACTTTATATTCTTGGCCATAAATGTTTAGGGAAAAAAAAACAGATAGATGCCTATCTTTGTGAATGCAACACAAAGCAGTGCAGAGGAGTTCTCCCAAATTATCATTTATGTCAGCCTAGTTCTCATCCCTGGGAAAGTCTTGTGGGATAATTACAAAATGACTCATTCCCATTGCAGTCACATCCTCCCCCAGATTCAACCTTGGAGGGCCAGTGGGGACTTTCAGGAGAAGAGTCATTGTTAGGCACTTAGCACCTTAGTTTGTCTCCTGTCCTGATTCCAGAAAAGTTCCTAAAAGCACATATACTCTACCTAGCTCCTGCATTGGGAAAATTTAATTTGGAAACAAAGAAAACTTTGCTAAAGCTGAATGTTACCACCAAAGAAAGAGTTGGAATTCATTCTTTCAAAAGAGGATGGCTTGTTTACCTTCATCAGCCAAAAACCTCATGTTTATTAAGCTAAGATGACTAATGGCAGGGGGATGGACCAGATGACTTCTCAAAATGAACTACAAATATTTACCAAATACACAAATGCTTACCAAGATAGTAGAGTCTTCACTATTATCCAAAATGAACCTTAGAAGGCTCAGTTTATATAAGTCTAAGTTTGCTTAGGCACTAAGACAGTTAGGTGGCATATTAGAATACCAGGGCTGAAGTCAAGAAGACTCAATTTACTGAGTTAAATCTGGCCTCAGACATTTGTAACCTAACCCTGTTTAACTCAGTTTCTTCATTTGTAAAAATAAGCTGGAGAAGGAAATGGCAAATTACTCCAGTATCTTTGCCAAGGAAATCCCAAAAAAGATCATGAAGAGTCAGACATGAATGAAATGGCTAAACAACAAAAAGTGCTCTATGATCTTTTCAAAATGCTTTACTTAACAGAATCAATCACTGGCTGATAGATGACATAAATGACAAAGAACTAGCTAGTATCAGAGTCAGGTATTGGGTAAAATATGTAACTTCTCCATGCCCCAGATAACCATTATTGCAAGAAGAGAATATCACCCCTCATGGGAAATTCTCCAAACTTATGAAATCACTGTCCAGATAAATGCATAAAACATTTGAATGGATATAGCCTTCATTACATTTTCTTTATTACCCAAATTAAAAAAAAACAATTACTAAATGTACTGTACCATACACAAAAGGGGATCCTGTTGTATTCTCAAAAAATTACGAACTTATTAGCAATAAAAGGATAGGTGGGGGGGAAAGATATGTGGAATCAGAGAATTTCAGATCTTGAAGTATCTTGAAATATCTGGCTCAATCACATTATTTTACAGATGAGGAAACTGAGGCCACTGAGCCTTCTAAGGTTCATTTAATATCAGAGCCAGGATTAGAACTTAAATATTCTTGATCCCAAGCCAGTGCTATTTCTATAACTCCTTTATTCACTTGTATTGCTAGCACCAACTTATATGCTAGTTACCGTGCCCAGTGCTTTATGTTTATTATTTCATTTGATCCTCACAACATACTGAGAGATATATGCTATTATTTTCCTCATTTTACAGTTGAGGAAACTGAGGCAAATCATGATTTGTCCAGTGTCACACAGCTAGCAGGTATCTGAGGCTTTGATTTGATTTCCCCAAAGAGAAGTAATCCAATAGAAGGTCTTCCTGACTCCAGGTCCACCACTCTAAGCACTATACTATCAATGTCTTTATCAATACTATTAAAACTTTGGCAGAGATAGGAATAAGTATAACATAAGGTAGTCAGAGAAGGTTTCTTAATGGTCAGATCTAATTTGAACCTTGTAAGATGGGAAGATTCTGGAATTTTGGAAAGTAGAAAGGAAGGCATCAGAAGACTCATATGAGCAAAAGCCAGAGACGGTAATGAGCAAGATTTACTTAAGAAGAAACTTGAGTGGACCAGTTTGGTTTGGCCAATAGATTCAGACTGAAGAGCAATGGGAAATGAGAATAAACATATAGATTGGAGTCTAATCATGAATCCCTTGAAAGTCAGGCTGAGAGCCTATATTATCTTGTTGAACATGGAGAGCCACTAACTATTCTCTATTCAAACAATAATTTTAGGAGTCCTACAACGCCAGAATGGTTCTTCCATCATTTGGGAGGGATGGAATGGAAAGCGTTATATTACATTTTTTGTTTTCAAATGGCATAACCTGCCAATGCTCAGATGGACAGATAGTTTGACTTTCTTTTCTAGTGGTTATTATGCTTAGTTCTTGTCCTTTGTTATCAGTTAAAGATTTGTACTGAACCATTCACACACATCCCATTTGTGTCCAACATAGTCAATAAATGTTCATTAAGCACTTACAATATACCAGTTGCTATATTAAACACTGGGGAAACAAAATATGAAAAAACTCAGTTCCTACCAGAAAGAAAGTTATAAGATAATGGAGGGATCCAGCCTGGAAAAGGAAACTGAAACGTAGGTGGTAAGGGGAGGGTGTGGGAAGAGAAAGTAGGTAGGGAGGTTGGAGTTTAGTACAAAGGAATACAGTCTGGTGGGAAATGAAGAGATGTCTGGTTTGGGAACCCTCTTTAAATTGAGGACTTTGGGAGGTTTCTTAACTCCTACCTCAAACCCTCAATAGCAGGGATGAGAGGTAGGTACCAAGGCTGATACAATCTGAAAGATGATGAGTTTTCTGATGATGGAGTTCCTGAGGCATAATGGAGTCCAGTTCAAAGGAGTATAGATGGCTGGGAAATGATAAATGTTTGAGGTAAAGGAGTAAGGAACAAAATAGAGGATATTCATAAGTTTATTATTATTTAAAGCTTTTGCAAAAAAAATAATGATATAAAGATGATGTCTGTTATTTACAAATGTCTAGAAGTATTTTGCTCTTCCCCCCAATCCTCAGAAATTCATATCCCAGTTCATTTCCCAAATACATTTAAAACCAAAGAGATACATCCTTTGGGAACATCAGCACCTGAGAATGGAGTCAATAGTTCTTTTTGAGACAGGAGAAGAACTTTAGACCTGTGTTTGACAGAAAGAACTGAAATAATTGGATTATAATCCTTTTCACAATTCAAGATCAATAAGTGCTCTGCAGTGAAGACTAGCAGAACAGAAACTGTACACTCATACATAGACAATAGAGAAGAAAAATGACTGTCTCAAAAACTATACTTTAAAAATTTCCTTTCCAAATTCCCTAACTCCACTTTTAAAAAGTCCTTTTTAACAAATTATAGAAAATGTGAATGTATCAATGATTTGCAGGAAGGAGTAAGAAACTGATAAACAGCAAGTAGTATATTTTTAAAAACATAAAAAACATCAGTGTAATTTAATTGTTCTTTTTTACTCACTCTGGTTCTCCCAGCACCAAAAGAAGAATGTAATGTAGCCCTAGCAAATAAACACAAACACACACATACATGCAAGCACACATACAACAGTAGCAGAATATAGAATAGAATAGAAATTTTGATATTTTCTCCTTATGTGACCTTGAGCAAATCAATTAACCTGTCCAGGCTTCAGTTTCTTTCTATGTTAAAAGAAGGGGTATAATCATATGACCTCTGAAGTCTCTAGACTTGAGGTCCCATGAACTTGTTGTCCACTGTATCCTAGATTATTACCAGTCATCTTGACTTTTGTCTTGCCAATGAACTTTGATATCTCTGGAAGTGAGACTGATGCTGATGATTTTACATTACTTAAATCCAATTCACAAGCAAGTCAAGTCATCACTGTTATGACAACATTCCTCTTCTTTGAGAATGAAGGATCAACAGCAATTGCAACAACATTCGACAAGGTTTGAGAGGTACAGAATAAGGTTATCCTGATTTTCAAGCAAATTGTTAAATTTCAGTATAAGCAGTTACAACTTATAAATTGGCTTTCACTACAAATCAAGGCTTGACTTACTGTTTTGTTGATTGTCTAGAAAAGAATTAATAATGTAGATTAAACTTGAAAGTATTTACCTCCTTATTTTTTTCTCTAGTGAGTCCAGTTGTTAACTATTTACCAGCACCTATGCTTGATAAACATTTTTGAGCTCTATAGGAATGCAGTAGAAGTCTAGAGTATGAAGTAATCACCAGACTGGAGACATGGTGACTGTAGGATTGATAATAATCATGATAATGCTTTGATGAATGCAATAATTTTAGAAAAAAACTTACATGAAGTAATGAAATGAAATAAGAAGAACCAAGAGAATATTGTATATAGAAATAACAATATTGTTTTTGAAAAAATTTTGAATAAGTCATTTTGACTATTATAAATACCAAAATTAACTTCAAAGTACAAAAGAAGGATGTTATCTGTATCCAGAGAAAGAATTGATAAAAAGATGTATAGAATGTTTATACACACACACACACACACACATATTTGTATTTAGTGGTAGTCATCTGAATGGAGGGAAGAAAAGAAGGGGGAAAGAAAATTACATAACTTCATTATACATTTAAAAGGAATGACAAGTTGTACATAATATTGTTGCATTTTCATGTACAACTCTCTTTTTTCTATTTTACTATGGAAATGATTATTTTACTTCTATGTTCAAAAATAAGTTAATAAAATTAAAAATAATAACTGACATTTATATTGCACTTTAATGCTTGCAAATGACTTTACAGACATAATTTCATTACAGTCTCACAAAATTCCACTTCTGAAAATGCGTGTTTAAAGTATTATAGGATAATTAAATTTCTAAAACAATCTGGTACATGCAGACCTTGATGTATACTTGAGAATTGTTGGGTTAGGTAAGTAAACATATCTAGAAGGAGGTCTTTTAAGTTATTACTTAGTAGAAAAGCTAGCTAACTCCCTTCCATCTCTCAGTCCCATCCATGTTTCAATGTAGTAGGTTTTCACTTCAGAACTTTTATCATAATTTCAAAACTGGAAGGAATCTCAGAAGTCATCTAGTTCTTCATCTTCCAAATAAGGAACCTAAGGTTTTGAGGATTTCATTTATTCCCCCAAGTTCACATAGCTAGTGAGGAACAGAACTGAAATTCACAACCAGGTCCTCTGACTCCAAAATCCCATGCATTTTCCACTGCGCCCCATGTTCTGTCTTATACTATGATGCTTGATAGTTACATCCTTAGAAGTGTTCCCTCTAAAGACTGACTATGCAGATAGTGTTTTAAGCATCGGTGTTTTTTCTTCCTTATTGTAAGGTGTTGAGTTTGAATACTGAATCTATTATCTGGGTTGAAAATATTATTGGGGTAGGGAATAGGGATGGCATCTGTGAAGCAGTTACCAAAATCATTTTCAAGGGCATGGGGAACACTGTGTTAAAAACTTGATCTGTCTTTCTCTGCTCAAAGAAATGCTTAAAATGTTCAGTAAAGGGAAAAATTGGTGCTTTTTAGAAAGAAGGCTATTTTAGAATAGGCTATTTAAGACAGCCTTTCTGTCAGCAGAAAGACAGTTGTAAACTCCCTGGAATTGCTAGGGTGGGTTAATGAGTAATCTTAAGTGATTACATCTAAAGAATTTTCACACAGAAGCTGAGTTTCAAAAGAAGGAGATGGTTGGTTGTCAAAAAGGTGATCAAGCAGGCAAGGCTGAGCCCAGGGATGCAATGATTTTGATGGGGGGGGGGTTTATTCCTTCATTTTGAGACAGGAGATGGGAGGGGTTGGTTTAGTATTGAATGATCACAAAGGATTGTTCTACTGAGTGAGAGATGTGACTATTAGCATTGGTTTCTCATGCTTTTAATACTAAGATTCTTTTCAACAACATTAGGGTAATTTAATATGCCACTCACAATAGCTTATAGATTTATTCATTAACCTTTTAGAATGACAACAAAGATAACTTTTGTCCAAAAATTTTCAAATTAAAATTCACATTATGTAATTATAGTTATAAAATATGAAATGTTGTCCTACTTGCAATTATCAAAATTAAATGTAAAATTATAAAACTGATTATTAAATAATAATAAATGTATTTATAGGACATTCTGTAAGAATTAAAAGGAGTAATTGACTTTATAATAAATGTCCTTATTTTATAAATTTTGTTAAATTAAACATTTTGAGAAATAAATTACAACTTGAAGCTCTTTAACATAATCTTGCATAAGTTTAATCTTTTTTTTCTTTTTTTTCTTTTTTTTTCAAGGCAATGGAGATTAAGTGGCTTGCCCAAGACCACACGGCTAGGTAATTAAGTGTCTGAGGACGGATTTGAACCCAGGTACTCCTGACTCCAAGACCAGTGCTCCATTCACTGCTCCACCTAGCCACCCCTATAAGTTTAATCTTAATATTAAAACTGCAATATTTGAATTAATACTAGATAATCAGAGCCTTAAGTCTGCTTCTTTAGTGAATTTATTTCTGTATTCTAATTTAATAAAAATAAAAGTGTGAAAATGCTCATTCTAAAATTTTGTGATAGAAAATGATAGAAGGATTTTATAAACTCTTGCAGAGATAGAAATTTAGGGATTTTTCTTTTTAATTTTAGTCATCTAACCAATGAAAAATGAATGTCTAGTTGTAATATAAAATATATTTCCACTGGTTAATGACAATTACTATATCAAATGATAAATGCTCTTAAAGTTCAATTGCATATAGTATTTCTTCTGAACTATATTTAGATAAAAGCTAAACTTTAAAAGGAAAGAATCTTTTCATTTGAAGACTCTTCTTTTCTACCACTGACATACAGGCTACATTCTCATAGAAACTCTACTGAATAACTAATATGTGTTTCCAATCAGTTCATTTGAAAATCTACTAGATAGGAAAAAAAGAAACATAAATCGATGATAAATTTAAATTGGAAAACAACCTTAATACTGCAATAAGAAGTAATAAAAGGTTTACTTCTGCAGAATGTTTGTGCTGGTCCATGATGGTTTCAAGATGGCTTGTAAAATACATGCCCAAAAGCCATGGTTTTCAAATAGTCTGAAATTTGTGCTGCAATAAGTCAAAAGTTGGTAACATCTTGATCACATGATTACATATCTGATGAAGTATGATTACTGGATAACAGAAGGGAATAAGCTTCTCTGGAATAGCATACAAATGCAAATTAGGGTATATGCATATTTTTAACCATATTTTGGGAATTGGTTTGTGCTCAAACCTTTGTGGTGGCTTGGAAACAATTTGATGACAGATCAAGAACCTACAAGAAAACATTGTACTTTGTCAAAAGTTTGAATTTGATGTAAACATTTCACAAACACCAAAGTTGTTGAACACATAATAAATGATTGCTTAAAATCATGCAGAAACAAAAACTTATAATGCTTCAAATATGCACATGTGAAATGTCACAGAGGAAAATGTTTGTAACATTAATAGGCAATTATTTACTGCTAAGGGCACCATTAAAACATTTTTTTTAGTTTTTGCAAGGCAATGGGGTTAAGTGGCTTGCCCAAGGCCACACAGCTAGGTAATTATTAAGTGTCTGAGGCCGAATTTGAACTCAAGTACTCCTGATTCCAGGGCCAGTGCTCTATCCACTGCGCCACCTAGCCACCCCATATTAAAGGATTTTTAACATAAACCCCTTGGACCATAGTCATAAATCATTAAATGGCAACCATTAAACTAGGTGAATTCTGAGATCTTTTGCAACTCTAAATTCTATGATTCAAGGAACCTATATATATTGGGCAATGGTTGAGCAAATTATAGTGTATAAATATAATAGGATATTGTTTCACCATAAAATAAAGTGATTCAGAGAAATCTATTAAGGTATGAACTGATACAGTGTGAAATGAACAGAACCATGAGAACAATTAACACAATAACAACAGCATTGTAAGGATAAATAAATTTGAAAAACTTAAGATCTCTAATCAATGTAATGACTATATTTCCAGAGGATCAGTGATGAAGCATGCTACCCACCCACCTCCTGTCAGGAAAGTGATAGATTCATTACAAAGTTTGAAGGATACACATTTTGGGAAATGCCTGTGTGAATTTGTTTGGTTTGACTATGCATATTTTATCAGCATTTTTTTCTTTTAAATTGAGGGGAAGGTGAATAGGAAAAGGTAGAGAGAAGAGAAAAATTCTCATTACTTGAAAAATGAATTAAACTTTGATGATTCTATGAAAAAGATAAGAGATTAATAATTATCTTCCATCTGAAAGGTTTTTTTTAATTTTTTTAAATTTTTTGGCAATGGGATTAAGTGACTTGCCTAAGGTCACAGTTAGGTAATTATTAAGTGTCTTAGGTCACATTTGAATTCAGGTCTTCCTGATTCCAGGGCTGGTGCTCTATCCATTTTGCCACCTAGCTGCCCCCATCTGACAAATTTTCAAATGATCTGTCTGAAAACCCTTGTCAAAGCTATTTCACTGAAGCAAGAATGGCTGAGCCATGGAAGTGGATTTGTGCACAGTTCTAGAGAAGAATATCAAAATGAAAAATGAATTAAAGAGTCAGCACATAGACAGCATCTACCTTTACACCATCCCTTTTTTGCAAGTTCCAAACCCCCAATAAACTATAGTAGTATGAATGCCTCCTGAATGCTTCTGACTTAAGATAATTTTTTAAATAAAATTTTATCTAAATTTGAAAGAATATCATAGATATAAATAAGTGGCAATTAGAATCAATTTTTGACTGCACCTATGATTTCATTATGATATTAGAGAAATCATGATCTGGAAATCCCTTTTACTAATAACTGTTCTGTGGCTTAAAGTCTTAGAGAGTTGGCCTCACTGAGAAATTGTGACTTTCTCAGGGTCACACATTTAGGTTTTCATTCTAACAGTACTTCTTTATTCATTGCATCATATTACCTCTTACTATTCATTAATAATGAAAATATCAGTTTCTACTTCAATGGTAAAGTGGTTTAAAAAAAAACCAATCACTTACGGATCTAAATGTTAAAGGATCTGGGTTGCAACTCAAAGTTCTGATCCTTATAACTCCCTGACCTTGGGCTAAACTTCTCTATATCTCAATTTTCTCAATTGTAAAATAAGTGCCCTATTTATCTCATGAAGCCTTTGTGAGGAACTTATATATTCCTAACCTTAAATCACTGAAAGTTAAAATTGTAAGTTTTGTTTCTTTTTAATCTTGCTACAAATTATATTTCAGTATTGTAGTTAACTCTTATGGAGTGTAATTATCATAAAGGCTATGTTTTAATAGGGAAAAAATAGAAATCCTGGAGACTTATTTTTGCTTTTATTTCTCAGTCATTCACTCCTAGAGAAAGTCATTTTTCAGAGCACTTTAAAACCTAAGGCAATTTAAATCAATTCAAGAAGGAGCTATGATTCAGTGATTGCAGCAGTGCAGAACAGAAAGGGTGCAACAGGAAGAGTTCAGTAGAGGTCAGCTTACCATAGTGAATAGTCAGCAATGAGATGTAGAAAAGGAGTACTGGCAGAGAATACCAGCAACTTGCAGAATAGTTAAGAAAGTAGTAAATGGCAGTTTAGATGTGATGTTACCCATTGGGCTATGAGGTGCTCTGACTTTGCTTGTTTCATATATGTACGCCCTTGAATATTGATGAGACATGACTGTATATGAGAATATACCTCTTTGTATCTTTGTGTTTAGGGGAGGAATGTGTTCCTTAATATTTATCTTGCTATGACTTTTAATTAAATGCCTTTTTCTTTGAACAATTGTGCCCTCTGTTTAATTTGTTTAAAAAAATTATCAGAGGGAGACCAGATCAGAAACTATGTTTTTCAAGAGGTGCTGACTCAAAGTCAAGCCCGGAGAGCTTTGGGAGAGGAACAGGGGTTGCTAGAGAAGGAGCTTAGGCTTTGGTTGCAATTAAATGGATAAAGTATTTAAATTCCTATAGATGAACTTGTTATCCATATAATCAATATTATGTTAAGTTGAAAATGAGGGTAAAATAGAGGTGCTAATTGGAGGAATGGAACAGGATAGATTAATAGTAATAGTAAGGCTAAGGAACAAGAGAAGTTTAAGAAGAGTGAAGCAGAGGGAGAGATAATAGGAAATTTTGATCAGAAAGTAAAACATCAGAATTCAAGAGCACGAATGTGACCCTGTCATAGGTGTTGGCAAGGTTCAAGACAGAATCACTCTTTTGGAAGTATTAAAAATGTGTATTGAAGTTCCTGAGTATGAAGTCAGAGATACAAGGGGAAGAGTAAAAACAATGAGACAGGCCCCTAACTCCTTTAATTTGGAGAGACAGTGATCTGGAACCAGTTTGCTTATAGCAGTAAAACCAGGTTATATCACACAGGGAACAGTTTTAAAAAAGGGAGTTTGCAGAATGAGGCTGACCAAAGATTTTGGAAGTGAGAGGGAGGAATGAGAAGTCCTCTTCATTCTCTCCCTGGACCAAGGTGTCAAGGACATGAGCATTTTCTTCTGAAGAAAAACAAATTTCTATAAGCAACAGAAGATGGAAATTCTGAGTACTAGACAGGAGACAATATTGTGAAGGAGAAAGGTCATAAGGATCTGGAGTGGGAAGTCAAGAACTGGAATTCTAACACTGCTATTTACTCACTTTGTGATTTTAGGCAAGTCAATCAGGCTTCCATTCTCTAGATTTCCATTTTCTCAACTATAAAATTAAGATTTTGAATTAGGTAACCCCTCATATTCTTTCAAGCTCTAAATACATGACTGGACAATTTTATGACTAAAGAAGAAAAGGAGGGGGATCAAATGGCAGGACAAAGAGGTTATTTTGTTATTTGGGGTTTTTTTTGCCTCAACCTGATGCCACCTTCGAATTTCAGGAATTAGGGAAGCAGGTAGTGGGGGTTTGCCTGCCCTAAGAAAGAGGAAAAACTAGTTCCTCCAGAGACTCATGATAAATATGCACAACATCATTGTAGAGGGAACTTCTATGACTTGCCATTCCAAGATGTGGAAACTGATGAGCTTTTAGACCATCTATATACCTTGTAAATGTCTGGTGATCAGACTCCCAGTGTCAGACTAAACACATATTTGGCACCAGTTTCTTAACTCCATTCCAAAATAGTGGAGGGGTATATTCAAAAGATAACTGACACATGGAATATCTACTCTAGTGATCCCTGGTAGTTTTCAGCACTTAATGCAGGGCTACTAATGCCTCTAGCTCCTAGATTCTTGGATCTCTGGTGATTCTAGCAACTTTGACATTGTGAGTTCAGAGCTCTAGCCACAATGACAGGCAGTCTCCTTCATATTTGTTGATTGTTTGATTGATTGGTACCTAGACAACCTCAGTTTAAAGCTAATCATTGAGAGATTTAGAGGACTTAAGGGTAATACACCTGTTTAAATAAGCATTCATTTGCTTTATAAAGAACTACCCTGTAATAAAACTCTGCATACCTTTTGATCCAGTAATATCACTAATTGTTGTGTATCCCAAAGAGGTCATAAGAAAAGGGTAAAAAACCCCACATGTACAAAAATGTTCATAGCAGCTCTTTTTGTTGTGCCAAAGAATTGGAAATTGAGGAAATGTCCATCAATTAGGGAATGGTTGAACAAATTGAGGTGGATGCACTATTGTTCTATAAGAAATCATGAGGAACAGGACTTCTGAATAGTGTTGAAAGACTTGCAGGAACTGATGCTGAGTGAAGTGAGCAGCACCAGAAGAAAATTATACATACAAAACAGCAATATTGGGTGATGATTAACTATGATGAACTTGTACATTTAAGCAGTATAATAATCAAAGACAATTCTACAAGACTTGTGATAGAAAATACCATCCATATCCAGAGAAAGAAGGTGGCTAGGTGGCACAGTGAATAGAGCACCAGCCCTGGAGTCAGGAGAACCTGAGTTCAAATTTGACCTCAGACACTTAAGAACTACCTAGCTATGTGGCCTTGGGCAAGCCACTTAACCCCGTTGCCTTTGCAAAATAAACTAAAAAAAAATCCAGAGAAAGAACGGTGAGTTTAAATGTAGATTAAAACTTACTATCCTCAATTTTTTTAAAGTAATCTTACACATTATGTCTTTTTTTTTCTAATTTTTTTCTATTTGGATTTGATTATTCTTTCACAATATGATGTTTAGCTCAGTTTAATATGGCTATACATTTATAACTTATATTATATTATTTTCTATCAGGGAGAGGGAGACAGGAAAAAGGGAGGGAGAAAAATTGTAAAACTTAAAATTTTGCAAAAAATGATTGTTGAAAATTACTATTGCATGTAGTTGGAAAAATAAATAAATAAAATATTTAATAAAAAATTAAATAAAAATTTAAAAAGTTGCTCTAGCAGTTCCTATTGAACACCTGTTAAGCAGTTCCTTCCTCTGGCCAATCAGAAAGCAAGTATGGTCACCTAAACAGAGGAATAGAGGAGCCTGGTTCAATTTGTTTAGCTGTATTACTAGACTGAATCCTCAACTATTTACAACAGAATTTAAAGCGCTGTTTATAATACAATTTGAACTGTCTTAGGAAGATTCTGGAAAAATAACATCCTTTCTTGAATTGAACTGCCAAGAATTCAAACTGCTGCAGAGCAGAACCAGTTGGGCTGGCCATGGGGTTCAAATGCCAAATGTGCATTTGCTTAAAAGATTATTTTATATAGAACTCCAATAAGTCCAGTGCTCTAACTTCATGGAGGTCAGAAGTAAGGAGATAAGGAGATTCTCAAGGTCTCACTAAAGAGAGAATCATAGCAGAAGAAAAGTAGCTCAAAAGAAAAGAGATATGCACAAATGTCAAAATATCTCTGCCCTGAATGCCTGAACAGTAGTAGAGGCCTTTGAGTTCATATTGGTCTGATCAGCTACAGTTGGACACACTCTATACTGACCTAGACATCATGATGTCATTTTTGTCTTCTTTGACAACCAAGGATAAACAGCATTAAAGGAGAAAGTTACATCATCCTTTTTCAAGTTCCACATATACAAGCAACAGTTAAGTATATAGCTAGTCAACCAATGGGTATTTGAATTCTTTTTTTTTTGCTTGTTTTTTTGCAAGGCAACAGGGTTAAGTGGCTTGCCCAAGGCCACAAAGCTAGGTAGTTATTAAGTGTCTGAGGCCAGATTTGAACTCTGGTCATCCTGACTCCAGGGCTGGTGCTCTGTCCACTGCACTACCTAGCTGCCCTTGAATTCTCATAGACACCACGGGAAGGTAAGGTTTGCCTGAAGCTATTGGCTTTAACTTAGAAGACAAATTTACAATCAATAATATTCAGCATGCAAGAAGAATTTATTTTTAAATTTTTATTCATTTTGAATTTAAATACAAAGAAAAAAAAGACATTTCCATGTACACAGTACAACATGAAAAAAGGAATTTCCATTTCAAGCTGTTTATATTTTTCATTTGCAAAACTAAAGTTTGCTTTTTTATGCTTCTAAGTTTCTTTTGTTCTCTGCTGTGCACTTTTTTCCTCCATCCTTCCTTCTTTACTGAAAAAACACTTTACTAAGAACTTATATATGTCTAGCCCAAATAGGTACTGGAAACACAAAGACAAAAATAAAACAATCCTTGGCCTCAAGGAGTTTATAATCCATTGAAGAAAACAACATGGTACAGTGGATGGGATTAGGCTGGAGTCAGAAAGACCCCAAATCTCACCTCAGTCACTTACTAGTTAAATGCTCTCGGACAGGTCTTAACTGCTTTCTTAACTGCTGTTTACCTAAGTTTCCTCATCTATTAAAATGGGGATAATATTAATCCTTACCTTCTAGATTTGTTATGAGGATCAAATGAGATAAAAATTGTAAAGCATCATAAGCACTTTAAAAATGTCAGTATTATTATTATTTAGAAAAGTAAACCCAAAATATAAATAAAATAGATACTAAGTAACATCCACAGGGAGGACCCATGCAATTGAGTCCAAACATTAAGAAATATCTTTAGACATCCTATAGAGTGAGACTTTAAGATGAGCTTTGAAAGAAGACAGGGATTCTAAGATCTGCAGGTAAAGGTTTAAAAAAAACTTTCCTACCCCAGTTTTATTTCATTATTAGAGAACAAATATTAAGAATAAAGCAGAATTGCATTTGAAGAAAATCTCGAAACCCTACATTTTGGTGACAGAAACAGTTTCATATACTGGGAGATGAATTTGAGACTGTATACAAAACAGCACAAGGTCCTGCTCCAATGTCTGCCTAAAAATCTACTTCACTCAAGAAGGGATCCCACTAACCAGGAGTCCTTTTCATGATTATCCACTGAAGCATCACTGACTCCCAGCAATGACAGCTTTGTCTATGTGTAAAACACATCCCATCCACATCTTTCAAGCGTTTAAGTTTACTGTGATTTCACATTTATAAATTCATTTTCATAGTTAATTATATCTGGACTAATCCTGTTGGAAAAAAAGATAAGCAGAACATTTCTGAAATAAGTGACTTGGACATTTCTCTTGAATGATGCTATCTACAGCCTGGGTTGATATTTGTATATGGATAATAATAGCACAAATGATTAAATTTCTTAAGGTTGACAATGATGGAACAAAAATATTGAGAATAATGTTGGATACATTCAGGCAGATGACTTTTTTAAAGAGAAAAATAAATGATCTTCTTGAATTTCTGGTAGAAAGGACATGCTCAGAGCTGGGAGCCAGGAAATGTGGATTCTAGCTCTGGCATGACCATGTAGTTTGCATTGTTACCTTGAAGAAGTTACTTCTCCTATATGGGTCTCAGATCCCTTCTCTGTAACACGAAGAGTTAGATTAGAAAATCCAGATTCAATTAGGAAATCAAAAAGCAGGTTCCTTCCTGTTTTAACATGTTATAATGCTCTGTTCCCTACTTATTTGATGAGCAGATAAAAACAGATTAAAAGGTCTCTACTTTTCCATTAAAAAATTAAAACCAATATTACTACCCCCCATATTTTCACTTTATTACAGAGAACACCACAGTGTTTGACCATTTAAAAAGGATATGAAGAACCTAAATGTACTATTAACCATTTGCAAAAGATGTTATTAGAAGTTATTCAAATTACCAGTCCATGGTAAATCTTACATTTGCATAAACACTGATAAGACAATTCAGTGAAGGAATTCATTTGGGAATTCTACATTACAACTGAGATACAAAGAGTACTTCACTGGAAATTTCCCTGAGATATCCTTGTTAACAGAACGAACATATATTAAGCACAACTTAATTTCAAGAAAGTATCTTTGAAGGCAAATGGTAATTGTTCTGAGTTTTCCTCCCTCTCCCCAACTGCCACCCTGTCTCCAAGGTTGCACTGCCTCTTCACTTTAAAGCTAGGACCAGATGACAGAGTAAATGCAGGAAATCCCGGCAGCTATCCCTCAGACCACTCTAAATGCCTTTAAATAGTGACTATAACCAAATTCTACATTGGCAGAACTCATAGAAAGGCTGAGTGAAACAATTTTCCAGCCCAAGACAACTTGGAAGATCATGAGGAAAGGTCTGTTACACTGAGGTAGGAAAGGGCCACAGTGCAAGACATCTCTAGTCATCCAGGAAAAAAGCTGAGATATGGTTGGGTCTCTGGGGATGCTTGGGTACATGGCAGCAGCAGTGGATTCCAGACTCCTCAGCCCAGGGATTATCAAAGACAATTTAGAAGGTCAGCAGGAAAACTCTACTGCACTAGAGAAAGTAGACCTCCTTACAGCTCCAGGGCAGAGGGGAGTCCTTGTGATCATCCCCATGATGCTTCAGTGGATCAGAATGAAAAGGACTCCTGGTTATTGGGATCCCTCCTTGAGTGAAGTAGAGTTTTAGGGAGACACTAGAGCAGGACCTTGGGCTATTTTGTATACTGCCTCAAATTAATCTTCCAGTGTATGAAACTATTTCTGTCATCAGAAACAGCCCTGGGGAACCATCCAGAAGTTACCTGGCCACTGCTTCCAGGATGTTAAGGGTTTGAGAATGAGATTGCTATCTCCAAAGCAAGTCTCTGTGGCTTTGCCCATACTTAGATCCCAGTCTTAGAGAGGGGATCCTTACCTCCACAGTGGAGCAGGAACTCTCCTTATAGCTCCAGGGAAGAGGGGAGTTCTTGTGGTCATCCCCAGACCAGAGCTTACATCAGAAGAGTGGTCAGAGTTCTCAAGACCTTGAAGGAATTAAGGTCCTTTGGCGTGGGTGTATCCCTGAAAACAGTTGCAAAAGCACTGAAAAGGGAACTGAATATAAAGGTATAATATGTCATGAAGATGGCATTAATGGGTGGGAAAGGAATATACTGGGAGAAAGGGAAAGGATAGATAGAATGGGCTGAGTTATTTCACATAAAAGCTTTTGCAATGTAGCAGAAAAGGGAAAGGTGAGGGGGGATGATTGAGCCTTTACTCTCATAAGAAATGACTTAGAGGAAATCACATAAACATTCAATTGGGTATAGAAATCTGTCCTTCCTTAAAGGAAAATAGGAAAGGAAAGGAATGAGAGAAAGGGGACAGGGAGAGGGGAGGTATAGGTGATAGAAGAGAGAAGATTATGGGAGAGGGTAGTCAGATACAAAATACTTTTGAGGAGGGAGAGGGGAAAGGAAAGAAAGAATAGAATAAATGGAGGTGGTAAGAATAGAATGGAGGGAAATACAACTAGCAATAGTAACCATGGGGAAAAATATTGAAGCAATTTCTCTGATGGACTTGTAAGAAAGAATGCTATGCATCTCCAAAACAGAACTGATGGCATCTGAATACAGACTGAAGCACACTTTCTTTTCCTCTCACTTTATTTTTTCTTGAGGTTTCTCTCTCTTTGTGTTTGTGGGGGATGATTATGTTTACTTTTGCAACAACACTATTGCATTAATGTGAAAAAATAAACAAAAAATGATTGGTAAATATTACCATGGCTTGTAGTTAGAAAAATAAATAAAATTTAAAAAAAAATCAGGACCCTGAAATCTACAGATTATGCAGGGTTATTTTCTATTGTTTCATTCATGGGCCACCAGTCAGCTTCTTTGGAGAAATAAATTTCAAATAAAATTAAGCAATGATGGCTTCATTGCTTCATTCATGTGCATCTCTTCTGTATTAAAGTGCTGGCATGGACTTCCGGCCAAGATGGCAGAGAGAAGACAGGCACAGTTCTAAAGTCTCCTGATCTCTTCCCCATCTATCACATGAAACATACCTCTTAAAAGAAATCTGACTCAAAAAAAACCCAGGAGGAAAAGCCAGGAGAAAGAACATCTATCTCACGATTTGTCTCCTGCTGCAGCTTTGGTAGAATTCAGGCAGGTGAGTCTGGGCTCAGAGGGAGGATCAGCCCCGGATCAGCCAGATTAACAGCTGAATTGGAACCCGGAGTCTGAGGGCCGGAAAGCGGGACCTGCTGGATCAGCAGTGGGGCTGACGAAAGGGGCTTGTTTCTGTGGGGAAGCAGAGGCGCTGGTGCTGGTGCTGTCCCCCTGGAGATTGGGGACGGGGCTGCGGGGAGAAGTCTGGTACAGGAGAGCTGTGGACACCATCCCTAGGCTCCTTGGTTCTGAGAAACTCTGAGTCCATGCCTCCATTGCACTGAGGCCTCTTCCCAAACGAACAATTGCAAACTGCTTCTGCCTCAGGCCCAGGTGTGTGAGCAAAAGAACCAGACCAGCTGAGTAATGACCTCAGGCCAGGGTAAAGCCCACCATTGATTGAAGGCAAAAGAATTCAATAGTTCCAACTCCTCCCTTTCCGGCAAAGGGAGAAGGCCTCGCAACCCAGGTCACAAGACACTCCAGAGAGGGCAACCATCACCTCCTACTGGCCATCCAGAGAAACTGAACTCAGTAAAGCCTTTGGCAATCCCAAGCCCAGGTGAACCAGCGCCACCCCCCCCAACTCAAGGTCTTAGCATAATGAAGAAGGGTCAGCGAAAAGGTGGCTTCATAGAAAAATTCCTGGAAGGGAAAGACCCCAACTCAGAGAGACCTGGAACCTCTGAGGAGAATGCAATCTGGTCTCTAGCACAGAAAGACTTCCTTGAAGAAATAAGGAAGGAGGTTAAAAATTTGGGAGAGACAATTAATACCTTGCAACAAGAAAACAAAACCTTAGAAAGTACAATTGGACAAACACAAAAGGAGAATAAATCTCTCAGATCATCAATTGGACAATTACAAAATGAGAATAATTCTCTCAGATCCTCAAATCAGCAAATGCAAAAAGAAATTAATTCTCTCAAAACCTCAATTGGTCAAATGGAAAGCTCTTTCAAAAGCAGAATTGACCTACTGGAAAAGGAGTTGCAAAAGGATAATGAAGAAAACTCCTCCCCCCAAAAAATAATGGAGTCTACAGAAACTAATGACTCCACAAGACAGCAAGAGTCAGTTAAACAAAATCAAAAAATAGAAACAAATAGAAACAAATATAAAATACCTCAACAACAAAACCACTGACCTTGAGAATAGATCAAGGAAGGGCAACCTGAAAATTATAGGACTTCCTGAAAACATTGAAGAGAAAAAAAAAGCCTGGACTTAATATTACAGGATCTAGTGATGGAAAACTGCCCTGATATCATGGAATCAGAGGGCAAAGTAGTTATTGAAAGAGTACATTGATCCCCACCAGAAAAAGATCCTAAAATGAAAACACCAAGCAATGTTGTGGCCAAACTGCAGAACTATCAGATACAAGAGAAAATCCTGCAAGCAGCCAGAAGGAAACAATTTAAATATCAAGGAGAGACAATAAGGATCACGCAGGACCTGGCTACACCAACATTAAGGGATCGAAGGGCCTGGAACGAGATATTTCAAAGAGCACAGAATCTACTTTCCTGCAAAGCTGAGCCCTCTTTTCCAGGGAAAAAAGATGGACATTTAATGAAATGGAAGAATTCCAAAAATTTCTGATGAAAAGACCAGAGCTAAACAGAAAATTTGGACATCAAACAGGAGGTTCAAGAGGCACATGAAAAGGTAAAAAAAAAAGGGGGGGTGGTAAAAGGAAAAAAAAATGCAATCCAGTAAGTTAGTTGAAACTGGCTATATTCCAGCATGGGGGGTAAAAAAGAAAAGATTCTCATAAACCTTGAGAAATGTAACTCTAACAGAGAGAATACACCTAGCCAGAAATGATGGACATTCATGACCTATCCATGAGACTACTATATAATAGGATGTAACTGGCTTTAACCCCATTTGGGAGAAAGACTCTAATAACTCTCAGGAATTTTGACTCTATTCGATAGAATATACAGAACTAGAAGGGACAGACACTCAGAATTTTCTATGAGTTAGATAGAATGATCTAAAAAAAAAAACACTACCGCCCTACAACGGGGAACAGGAAAGAGATGGGAGGAGGGAGGGTATTGAATGGGGTAAATCTCATTACACTAACAGGTACAAAACACCTATGGTAATAGTGGGGAAGAATGGAACAGAGGAGAAACACCTGAATCTTCTTCTCATCAGACTTGGCTTAAAGTCAACCTACACATACTCAGTTAACTTATAAAACATCTAACTTTTCAAGTATTAAAAGGGGAAAAGGGGAGGGGGGATGGAGAAAGGGAAGGGGAGTGGGGGAAATAAGGGGGAATAATAAAAGGAAGGGAAGTGAAAAGGGAAAAAGGGAAAGAGGAAAGAAAGGGGAGGGTGTGATATAGGAGGGCAAACACACTGAAGGGGATGGTTTTCACAAACAAAAGACTGGGGAATATGGATAAAAGGGGGAAGGGGGGAAAAATACAAACACAGGGAAGATAGCACAGAGGGCAATAAAGAATTAGTAATCATAACCTCGAATGTGAATGGGATGAACTCTCCCTTAAAACATAAGCAAATAGCAGAGTGGATTAAAAACCAGAATCCTACAATATGCTCCTTACAAGAAACTCATTTGAAGCAGAGAGATACATATAGAGTAAAGGTAAAAGGTTGGAGCAAAATATATTTTGCTTCAGCTGAAGTAAAAAAAAAGGGGGGAGCAATTCTTATCTCAGACAAAACATCAGCAAAAATAGATAGGGTTAAAAGAGATAAGGAAGGAAACTATATCCTCCTAAAAGGTACCATAGACAATAAAGTCATTTCAATATTGAATATATATGCGCCCAGTGGCACACCATCCAAATTCTTAGAGGGGAAGCTGAAAGAATTACACGAAGAAATAGACAGCAAAACTCTACTAGTGGGAGACCTCAACCTCCCGCTATCAGATCTAGATAAATCGAATCATAAAACAAACAAGAAAGAAATTATGGAGGTAAATAGATTGTTAGAAAAATTAGATATGGTAGATTTATGGAGGAAACTGAATGGGGATAGAAAGGAATATACCTTTTTCTCTGCAGTATATGGAACGTATACAAAAATTGACCATGTACTAGGACATAAAAACCTAATGATCAAATGCAGAAAGGCAGAAATAGTGAATACATCTTTCTCAGATCACAATGCAATAAAAGTCATATGCAATACTGGGCCAAGGTGACATAGACCCAGAACAAATTGGAAACTGAATAACCTCATTTTAAAAAATGAGTGGACCAAAAAACAAATTATAGAAAGAATTAACCATTTTATCCTAGATAATGATAATAATGAAACAACATACCAAAACCTATGGGATTCATTCAAAGCAACTCTCAGGGGATATATTATAGCTCTAAATGCTTATATGAATAAATTGGAGAAAGAGGAAATCAATGAACTAAACATGCAACTAAAAAAATTAGAGGAAGAACAAATCAAAAATCCCCAATTAAGTACCCAATTAGAAATTCTAAAAATTAAATGAGAAATTAATAAATTTGAAAGCAAAAAAACTATTGAATTAATAAATAAAACCAAAAGTTGGTATTATGAAAAAACCAATAAAATTGCTAAACCTCTGGTCAATTTGATTAAAAAAAGAAGAAAACCAAATTGCTAGTATCATAAGTGAAAAAGGTGAACTCACCACCAATGAGGAGGAAATTAAAGTAATAATTTGAAATTATTTTGCCCAACTCTATGCCAATAAATTTGATAATCTAAGTGAAATGGATGAATATTTACAAAAATATAAGTTGCCCAGGTTAAATGAAGAAGAGATTAAATATCTAAACCACCCTATCTCAGAAAAAAGAAATTCAACAAGCCATTACTGAACTTCCCCCCCAAAATCTCCAGGGCCTGATGGATTCACAAGTGAATTCTACCAAACATTTAAGGAACAATTGGTTCCAATCTTATATAAACTCTTTGGAA
This sequence comes from Macrotis lagotis, assembly GCF_037893015.1. NCBI lineage: Eukaryota > Metazoa > Chordata > Mammalia > Peramelemorphia > Peramelidae > Macrotis > Macrotis lagotis. The sequence goes on from NC_133663.1 coordinate 223,617,001, forward strand.
AAATAGGGGAAGATGGAACTCTGCCTAACTCTTTCTATGAAACCAATATGGTACTGTTACCTAAACCAGAAAGAGTTAAAACAGAGAAAGAAAATTATAGACCTATCTCCCTGATGAATATAGATGCAAAAATCCCAAATAAAATCTTAGCAAAACAATTACAACAATTCATCACTAGGATAATACATTATGATCAAGTAGGATTTATTCCAGGAATGCAGGGTTGGTTCATTATTAGGAAAACTGTTAGTATACTCAATTATATCAAAAACAAACCTATCAGAAATCATATGATCATATCAATAGATGCTGAAAAAGCTCTTGACAAAATACAGCATCCATTCCTATTAAAAACACTAGAGAGTATAAGAATAAATGGACTGTTCCTTAAAATAATTAGCAGTATCTATCTGACACCATCAACAAGCATTATACTCAATGGGGATAGCCTAGAGGCATTCCCAATAAGATCAGGGGTAAAACAAGGGTGCCCATTATCACCAGTACTATTCAATTTTTTATTAGAAATGTTAGCAGCAGCAATTAGAGAAGAAAAAGAAATTAAAGGAATTAGAATTGGGAAGGAAGAGACAAAACTCTCACTCTTTGCAGATGATATGATGGTCTACCTAGAGAATCCCAAGAAATCATCTAAAAAACTACTGGAAACAATTAGCAATTTTAGCAAAGTTGCAGGTTATAAAATAAACCCTCATAAATTCTCAACTTTTCTATATATGTCTAGCAAGAAACAGCAGGAAGAGCTAGAAAGAGAAATCCCATTCAAAGTAACCTCAGACAATATAAAATATTTGGGAGTCTATTTGCCGAGACAGATTCAGAATCTTTTTGAAAATAATTATAAAACACTTCTCACACAAATTAAATTAGATTTAAATAACTGGGCAAATGTCAACTGCTCGTGGATAGGTAGAGCTAATATAATAAAAATGACAATTCTACCAAAACTAAACTATCTGTTTAGTGCCCTACCAATCAAAATTCCAAAAAATTACTTTAACGAGTTAGAAAAAATTGTAAGCAAATTCATATGGAGAAATAAAAAGTCAAGAATTGCCCGGAGCTTAATGAAAAAAAAATTGCAAAAGAAGGTGGCGTATCCCTACCCGATTTAAAATTATATTATAAAGCATAAGTCACGAAAACTGTTTAGTATTGGCTAAGAAATAGAGTGGTGGACCAGTGGAATACACTAGGTGTAAAAGCAGGAGATGATTATAGTAAGCTGCTGTTTGATAAACCCAAAGAGTCTGGCCATTGGGATAAAAACTCCCTCTTTGATAAAAATTGCTGGGAAAATTGGAAGTTAGTATGGAAGTAACTTAGATTAGACCAACACCTCATACCCTTTACCAAGATAAGATCCAAATGGTTACAGGACATAGACATAAAAAACAATACTATAAGCAAATTAGAAGATCAAGGACTAGTCTACCTGTCAGATCTATGGAAAGGGGAACAGTTTATGACTAAGGACGAGTTGGAGAACATCACCAAAAACCAATTAGATGATTTCAATTACATTAAATTAAAAAGCTTTTGCACAGATAAAACCACTGTAACCAAAATCAAAACAAATGTAGTAAATTGGGAAACAATCTTTACAACTCATGATTCTGACAAAGGAGTCATTTTTGAAATATACAGAGAACTGAGTCATATTTTTAAAACAAAACACCATTCCCCAATTGACAAATGGTCAAAGGATATGCAAAGGCAATTTACAGATGAGGAGATCAAAGTAATCCATAGCCATATGAAAAAATGCTCTAAATCATTAATTATTAGAGAAATGCAAATTAAAGCTTCTCTGAGGTACCACCTCACAGCTCTCAGACTGGCCAGTATGACCAGGAAGGAAAATGATCATTGTTGGAAGGGATGTGGGAAATCTGGGACACTATTACACTGTTGGTGGAGCTGTGAACTCATTCAACCCTTCTGGAGAGCTATTTGGAACTATGCCCAAAGGGCAACAAAAATGTGCATACCCTTTGACCCAGCAATGCCACTACTGGGTCTATACCCTGAAGAGATGAGGAAAAAGGTTAAAAACATTACTTGTACAAAAATATTTATAGCAGCCCTGTTTGTGGTGGCAAAGAATTGGAAATCCAGTAAATGTCCTTCAATTGGGGAATGGCTTAGCAAACTGTGGTATATGTATGTCCTGTAACACTATTATTTTATTAGAAACCAGAAGGGACGGGATTTCACGGAAACCTGGAGGGATTTGCATGAACTGATGCTGCGTGAGATGGGCAGAATCAGAAAAACACTGTACACCCTAACAGCAACATGGGAGTGATGTTCAACCTTAAAGGACTTGCTCATTCCATCAGGGCAACAATCGGGAACAATTTTCGGCTGTCTGCAAAGGAGAGTACCATCTGTATCCAGATAAGGAGCTGTGGAGTTTGAACAAAGTTCAAGGACTATTCCCTTTAATTTAGAAAAAAACAGATAGCTTATTGTCTGATCTTGTTACCTCTTAGACTTCTCTTCTCTTTAAGATATGATTTCTCTCTCATCACACCCAATTTGGAACAAGGTACAACATGGAAACAAAGTAAAGACTGACAGAGTGCTTTTTGTGGTGAGGAGAGGGGAGGGAAGCAAGATTGGGGGAAAAATGTAAAATTCAAACAATATCTTTAATAAAAATAAATTTAAAAAATAAAGTGTTGGCATTCCAGATGTGTATCTGTTTGATTAGTTCATGTGCATAGCCAATGTGTTAGTTCTCTGGTCAGGGCCTAGATATGGGCATATACTGCACAATTCCCCTTCTCAGTCATGTTCTCGAAGAAGAAGAAGAAGGTAGTCACTTTGTTATTTTCTGGCAAAGAAAAGAACCACCATCTCATATCAGATTTAAAAGTTTTAATCATTTTCATGAATTTTCTTCAGGGTCATGTAGCAAGGTGTTCCAACTAAGGAATGTGCTTTAGGAACTGAAGCAGATGCCAGACCAAGATTTTCCAGTTTCATCCATCTGTGGCTGTTATCAACACATTGGCAGGTTTTATGTCTCTGGGCATCACCCTGTGTGAATGATGTTTTTCAGGTAGATACACAATTGCACAAAATAATTCCAGACTGTCCTCTTGGGGATTAACCATTTCTGCTTTTTTAAAAACTTAATCATCCAAGAGAGGTTACTTGTATCAGCCAACTCCAGGACAGTGTTAAGTTCAGTGTCTTCAATGAAAGAGTTCAAATACTTAATAATATTTAGATGGTTCAGTTGTTTCAAAATATTGAAATCTTTAATGCAGTCTTTCTGGGCTTTGGTGTCCACTATTTCAAATATCTGGACTTTCTTCAGACCAGTAGTTTTCCTGTCCAGAGACAAGTTGCTTCTCTGTCCCTAGCACAGGCTGATGATCTGATGTGTTGTCCTTTCTTAAGTATCATGACAATTTTACAAAAAAGGCTGACAGCTCCTGCAGGCAAAGTACCAGAGGGATTGGAAGAAATACATTCTAGACAGAAGGGAACAGTTTTGCAAAAGTAAACAGATGAGAGATGATGTACAAGGTGTCTCCCTCAAAATTAGTGCAGTTTTAAGCTATTAAAGCTTAAATGTTGTAAAATGGATAGGAAATAATAAATATGCCTATGATGTTCAGATAAGTAAAATAATGTTTGAGCGGAAACAAAGCAGGAATAGAGATTGTGGGTTGAAAAAAAATAAATGAATTTCACTCCTGTTAATCAAGTTTTTATTGAGCTGCCTCTAACTTGGTCTTGTCAAGCAGGCCAGAGAGAGAGAGCCTGCAAATCTGATAGCAGTTTATTAATTACTTTCTTTGTAAGGAACCAATTTGCAAATCATGGGATTACTTCATTCCTTGGAGCTCCACCTTGTTGTTGGAGAATCAACTATTTTATACATGATCATAAGTGAGAAGATGGATCATAAAACAATTAGATTTAGGGCTTGAATGAACTTCCCAGGATATAAAACATTAAGGACAATACAATGATTACATCATTTGTGATCATCCAAATGAGAGTCCCATGTGAATGATTGGGTTGAATGTGTAGGTTGGAATTACAGTACAGTATAAATTAAACTGATATACTTCACTTAACACAGGCAAGCACAATTCAAGGGAAAATGTAGGACCTATCTTGATTAAAACTAATTACTACCAGTCACTTTATTTTTATCATTTTCCCAGAGCCTGTAAAAAGGATCTTTAGAAATTAGATTATTATTATCATTATTATTATTACTAAATTCATTTTACATGTCATATTTATCAATATAAAATTATAATTCCCTTGACACTCCTACAACTTTGTAAGGGTAAAAGGTCCATGAATATAGTGCAATGCACATATTTTCACTCTTTCTGATGTATTGATCACTTTTGCTGCTCATTTTCTTTTTTATTTCTTTAAAATATTTACTTAAGTCCAAAAAAGTTATTTTTTCCTTTTTCTTTTTTAGGTTTTTTGCAAGGCAAACAGGGTTAAGTGGCTTGCCCAAGGCCACACAGCTAGGTAATTATTAAGTGTCTGAGGTCACATTTGAACTCAGGTACTCCTGACTCCAGGGCCGGTGCTCTATCCACTGCACCACCTAGCCACCCCCCCCCCCAAGTTATTTTTTTTCTGAAGATACAAAGCTTTATTCACACTCCAGTTGATGAGAATTACCTTAATAGGATGAGAAAGTTTCTTTGTAGATCATTATGTCCCATTAAAATGTAAAAATCCACAAACAAGCAGGCATTTAGCAAACATTAAATGTGATCTAACTAGAAATCCTTATGCTGAGCAAGATGAGCAGAACCAGAACAGTATATACCCTAAAAGCAACACACATATACATATACATATACATATACATGTATATATATATATATGTGTGTGTGTGTGTGTGTGTGTGTGTGTGTGTGTGTGTTTTCAAATCAAATCCCCAAATGTTTTGTCTCTTAACTAGTACAAATCACTGCATTTCTTTAAAAAAAGTTATGAAGGGCTTGGCTCCTTGGTAGTTGTTCTAGCTCTCTCCTCATACTGCCACTGCTGACACCCTGTCCCCCAAAATCAAGGAAATGAAGGACTTCCTGCTCACAGCCAGAGGAAATGATGCTAAATCTGTCAAGATCAAGAATACTAAGGACTCTGAAGTTTAAGATCCACTGCAGCAGGTACCTTGTACACAATGGTCATCACAGACAAAGAGGAGGCCAAGAAATTTCAACAGTTCCTGCTTCCTGGTTTGGCTGTGAAGGAGTTGAAGTGAAGGAATCAACTCACTCAATGTTCCACCATCTCCATTAAAATGTAAGGGAAAAGCAATACCACTACTGGGTCTATACCCCAAAGAGATTATGAAAAAGGGTAAAAACATCACTTGTACAAAAATATTCATAGCAGCCCTGTTTGTGGTGGCAAAGAATTGGAAATTAAGTTAATGTCCTTCAATTGGGGAATGGCTTAACAAACTGTGGTATATGTATAACATGGAAGACTATTGTTCTATCAGAAACCAGGAGGGGTGGGAATTCAGGGAAGCTTGGAAGAATTTGTATGAACTGATGCTGAGCAAGATGAGCAGAACCAGAAGAACTGTATATACCCTAAAAGCAACATGGGGGTGATGATCAACCTTGATGGACTTGCTTATTCCATAGTGCAGCAATCAGGGACAATTTGGGGCTATCTGAGATGGAGAATGCCATCTGTATCCAGAGAAAGAATTGTGGAGTTTGAACAAAGACCAAAGACTATTACCTTCAAATTAGGGAAAAAACCCATTATCTTATTATGTGATTTTGCTGTCTCTTATACTTTACTTTTTTTCTTTAAGGATATGATTTCACTCTCATCACATTCAACTTAGATCAATGCATACTATTGGAATAATGTAAAAATTAACAGGCTGCCTTCTGTGGGGGGTGCAGGGAAGGAAGCAAGAATGGGGGGAAATTATAAAACTCAAAATATATAAAATCTTTCTTTTAAAAAATGTAGGAAAAAAGAAATGAAGGCACAACTAGTACAAGCCAACTTAAACCCATCCAAATACTGGGCTCAAAAAAATTCTGGTGGTTCTTCAGAAGGATTTCTTTTTTCTAAACCAATACTGACCTCAAATAATAGTTTGGATAATTTTTGCAGTTACAGTTTAATAGTAATGTGACAAAACAATTCACAAGAACCAAACCATGAAACTGTGTACATAATAATAATAACCAAAATGTTACTAAACTGTCTATGCCCTTTGACCCAACAATATCACTACTAGGTCTGTATCCCAAGATAATTAGAGAAAAAAAAGAAATTATAGATTCCAAAATATTTATAGCTGCTCTCATTGGCAAAGAACTGGAAATTAAGGGAATGCCTGTCAATTGGGGGGATGGCTAATCAAGTTGTGGTATATGATTTGATGGAGTACTACTGTGTTGTAAAAAATGATGAACTAAATGATCTTAGAAAAATATGGAAAGACTTGAATGAAATAAGAAAAGTGAAGTAATGAGAATAAAATAAAATAATATTGCATATGTAACATATATTATAAGTGTAATTTTGAGCGAATAATTCATTTAACACATGTTAATATTCATTAATTACAAAGAACATATGAAATAAGATGCTATATGAATCAAGAGAGTTTATAAATAGAATGATTTGACATATATACATACATAAATATCTTGATATATACATATTTCAGTCCCCCGAGAGGGGAGGGAAGAAGAAAAAAAGGACAAAAGAAACTTACATGTATTTATTGTGCATTTAAAAAGAATAGGGGTAGCTAGGTGGTACAGTGGATAGAGTAATGGCCCTGGAGTCAGGAAGATCTGAGTTCAAATTTAACTTCAGATATTTAATACTTATCTCACTGTGTGACCTCAGGCAAGTAACTTAATTCTATTACCTTATAAAAAACAATAACCAAAAAAGATGACAGAAAAAAGTAATAGCAGATCATGCATAATAGATTTGCAGTTTCAAGTGCTTTATTTTTATTATTCTATATTGTTGTGGAACATTCAAATGGCCAGTACCACTGGCTTGTTTTTATTCCATAAATTTAAAATAAAATAAATAAAAATGCTATTTAGGATTCTGACCATCTTTCTCAGAGAAACCATATTGGATGAAAATCTGATGATTTAAAAAAATCATCTTTATTTAAAAGAGAAAAAGGAATAGGTTAATTGGAGGGAAAATTCTGAAAGTGTTGGTCCTAAAGATACAATTTAAGGAGCAGAGAAGATGTAATTCATTTCTTGAATGGTTCTTAATATCTATTTTTTTCTTGGAATTTATTTTTATTTTTAAGTTATCAAACATTTCTGCTCATGGAAACATTCTGCATTTACTTCCACTCCTTTATATACACAGAATAAATAGTCCCCTGCCTCTGTGAATCATCCAAAGCAGAAGGGCTGAATCAAAGCAGTAGTCCTCAGTGTGGAGAAGTTGTAGGGGAAAAGGGGAATTTTTTAAGTATGTCTGGACCTGCTCACACTACTTTGACAACTTGACATCTGAGTTTGACTCAATATTCTGAAAGTGAGAGATAGATTTCAAAGACCCAAACACCATGTGTCAATTCTATGAGAAATAGGTTGCAGGGGTGTGCTAGAGCCAGTTCTCTACCCTAAATCTTAAATGTGAGCATTAACACCTCGGAAATTGGTAATTAATAATAAAGCATTTATCTGCTATCTGCTATGAAGTATGCTAAAACAGTAAGAATACAAAAAGAAGCAAAAGATAATCCCAGTCTTCAATGGAGGAGAGAACATGGAAACAAATATATATACAAACACTATAGGATAAATAGGAATAATTAAGAGGATGGTAAGGCTTCTGGCAGGGGTGGGGAACCGTTTTTTTTTCCCAAGGATCATTTGGATATTTATATCATTTGCCTGCTATATTTGGTCAAATATTTAATTAATTCATCCCTAAAAACTCCTAGATTTATCGAATTTCCAGTCCCTCCTGCGGGACTTATACAGACTTTGGGTGGGATGTTCCCTTACCCTGAGATGGAAGATAACCCCACCCACCCACCCAATACTCTGATTCAGTGATACTGGCCATCTGACTGTCCCACACACAAGGCACTACATCTTCCTGATTTTTTTTAAATTCCAACCAAAATATCATCTTTTACTCTAAGTCTTCCTTAACATCTCTTAATCTAGTGCCTTCCCTCTTAATTGTAGCTTGTTTGTAATATATATAACATATGCATATATTATATATATATATATAAATATATATGTATATATTTGTTTGCATGTTATCTCTCCTCCCCTCCATCAGATTGTAAGTTCTTTGAGGGCAGGGGCCATTTTTTACTTCTTTTTTTTTGTATCCCAATACTTAGCACTTGTTCCTAGCTATCCAGGCTACCTCTAGTCATCCTGATTCCTGTCTGACCACTGGACCCAAATGACTCTAGAGCAGAAAGTGAGGCTGGTGATTTAGTAAAGCACCCACTCGCTCAAATCCAACTCACTTGCTTGTCATGACATCACCTCCCCAATGTCATGGTCTTCTTTGAGAATGAAGGACAATAGGGGGCAGCTAGGTGGCACAGTGGATAAAGCACCAGCCCTGGAGTCAGAAGTATCTGGGTTCAATTCAGGCCTCAGACAATAATTGCCTAGCTGTGTGGCCTTGAGCAAGCCACTTGACCCCATTTGCCTTGCAAAAAAACCTTAAAAAATATAAAGTTGAGAATGAAGGACAATGGGCCTGCCACATAAGAGTCACTTAAATGCTTGGTGACTTGATTTGAATCTCCTTTTCATCTGAAGTGATCAAAGTAGGAAATAATATACACAGAGGTGGGCATAATACTACATTTGACTTAATAGGGAAATAAGAAAAGGGAAGAAGGAAGAGAGGAAATAAGGACAAATTCAAGAAGGGATGTCATGAACAAAAGAAGCTGCAGAGGGTGGACGGAGAAGAAGAGTTTAAAAGGAAAGATAGAACAAGAACCTGTGAAAAGAAGAGAATCAGGAGAGTAGAAGCAGAATGATTACAAAATTTTTAAATTTTGGTGCAAACAAAACGAAAGCAGCTAAAATAAGAAGAAAACAGATAAACAGAGGGAAATCTTTGCAATAATTTTCCATTGCAAGCATCTAAATTCCAAAATGTATAGGAATGTGATTCAAATGTATAAGAATAAGAGCCATTCCAATACTTAATAAGTATCAAAAGGATTTGAACCAGTTCTCAATCAAAGAAATACAGCTGGATGAAAAAAATCATTCCAAATCACTAATAATTAGAAAAAATACATATTAAGATAACTTTAAGATATCATTTCACACCCAGACTGATTAGCAAAGTTGATCAAAAACAGGAAAATGGCAAATGTTGGAGAGGCTGTATAAAACAGATACAAATACAGTCATAATACACAATTAGCTGGTGGATTCAGACATTCAGGGAAGAAATTTTAATTATGCCCCAAAAGTAAATTGTGTGGATCCTTTGATCCTGTGATTTCATTACAAGGTATACACAATAAGGAGATCAAAGGAAGAAGAAAAGGACATCTTTTGTACATATAGATGTACAAAGATAATTATATTTATTCTTTTGTGGTGCAAAGAACTAGAAACTGAGGGGGTGACTATCAATTGGGGGGTGACTGAACAAATTATGGTAATCAAAGGAAACAGAATATTATTTTGCTATAAGAATTGATAAAGGGGGCAGTTTCAGAAAATATAAAAAAACTTCTTTGAACAGATGAAGAGTAAAGTGATCAGAACTAGGGCAAGAATGTATATAATAACAACATCAGGGAGCAGCTAGGTGGCACAGTGGATAAAGCACTGGCCCTGGAGTCAGGAGTACCCGGGTTCAAACACTTAACAATTACCTAGCTGTGTGGCCTTAGGCAAGCCACTTAACCCCATTTGCCTTGCAAAAAATCCTAAAAAAAATAAAATAACAACATCATAAAGACAAAAACTTTGAAAGACTTGAGAACTCTGGTGAACATTATTACCAACTACAGTTCCAGAGGCCCGGTAACCACATCATGATATAGAGATGATGGACTCAGGATGCAGACAGACTTTTTTTTTTTTTTTGGAATGGCAAATATAGGAATTACTATGAAGGAATGGCTATGCATATTTATGATGAGAGTTTATTTACTTGTTTGTTTTCTAATGGTCTGCAATAGGAGAAAGAGAAATTAATTTTTCTTAATTGAAAAAATTAAGTTGTTTTTTTTTTGAAGAGGCAAGCTTATCCCGAATTAGATGGAAGGGTACAAATTGAGAAGGGGAGAGATTTAGAAAAAAGGGGGAAGCAAAGAAAGAGAAAATGGGGAATTATATAGAAATGTTTTGAATTATAAAATACAGGAGAAGAGGGAATTCACATATCGGACCTCTGTTTTCTAAATAATAAGTAAGATCTTCAGTTGAGATGGGGAAAGTAGGGAGGAGTGGAATATAGGAATCAAAGGAAAAATAAGATAGCCCAAAACAGTTTCCCCTTTCTCTTGATTCTCAGTTCAAAGTGCCCTATCCTAAGGAGTTGTTTTGTGATGTCTAAAAAGAACAGATTTGGTGCAATCACACAAATAAAAAGGAACAACAGTCTGACCTTCAGTCATAACATCATATTTCAAATGGTGAAGGAAAAGATTGAGACTTTAATATTAAGTGACTCAATGAAAAGGGTCAGGAGATCAATGTTCTGGCTTTAGAACCAAATAAGATATGGAGAAACTTATGTTAACTACTTATTTAGGAGACACATGGGCTGCTCATGTACTTTGCAATTTCTGAGTGAAGTTTACGAAATACTATCTGCTGTTTGGCTGACAAATGCAAGCTGAAATGTCTGTGTGCTCAGGACGTACGAATGCATATGTGCCACTGTTTATCTGTTTGTAAAACACGCCATATGCTAGCTGTATAGCATATGGTGTACTATATGGGAGATCAAGCAGAGAAAGAGACAGGAAAAAAAACATACAGCAAAGGAAAAGAAGATAGAGTAAAAGAGAAGAGAGAATAGAGAGAAAACTAAATCCCAAAATAGAGACAGAAAATGTGGGATTTTCAGAACAGAATGAAACTTTGAGAACATCTAGTTCAACCCATGGAAGCAGCTAGGTTAACACAGTGGATAGAGTGCCTTGTCTAGAGTCAGGAAGCTTCATCTTCATGCTATAAATTGTGGGCCTCTAGGCAAGTAACTTAATCCTGCTTGTCTCAGTTTCCCCAGGTATAAAATGAGTTAGAGAAGGAAATGACACCTCTCTAGTGTCTTTGCCAAGAAAATCCTAAATGGGATTACAAAGAGTCTGAAATGTCTTACAAATTCAACTTCATTATTTTTATAGATGAAGAAACTAAAACTCAGAGTTTAAATGACTTACTATGGTGACACGGCCAATCAGTGACAGGAACTAAAGACACTTTCTGATTCCCAGTCCTTCATCCTTTTCACCTTAAAAGAAATGCCTCTTTGAGAGAAATAACAGAAAAAGAAGGGGGGTGAGATGTAGATTTTTTTTTGTCTAGAACTCCTTCTCTTTTTCCTGGCACAGAATGGACTAGCATAGATGAATTATAAGCTATGTTGTTAGAGGGAACTCTTAAAATAGTGAGATCACAAATCCACTTAAATAGTTGAGTATTTTGAGTGTTCAAAGCTGTGTACTTTTAATTTTGTACAAACAATGTCCTTTCTTTGGATTTTGTTTAAGTGAATCAGTGAATAAAACTTTATTATTTGTGACCAGGTTCTTTCCTGTACCCTATATGCTGCTCAGATATTTTTGTTTCAACATCTCCCATGGACCATTTTCTACCTATGCCCATACCTTTGCTATCTCTGGTTGCTACTGATTCTAACACCTACCACTCAATGCCTTCAAGGAGAGGCCTGGATTTAAATTCTGCCTCTGAAATTAGCTACATGACAAATCACTTAACTTCTTTGTTTCTCAGTTTCATCATCTACAAAAATGAGTATAATAAAACCTGCAATATTTATTGCACAGTTGTTGTGAAAAAATAAAACATGATAATATTTATCCTAAGTGACATTGTTAGGATGTACCACTCCCTCTTAAGGGGATTGAGCAATTCCTTATAGTCACTCCCTTATTCCCTCCCCACTGGAAGAGTTAGTGGCCTTTTAAATCAGGTAGAGGGAAACAATAGGAAAGGAAGTGGTCAAGACCAGGCAACTAGTCAAAGGTTTCTATCTTGCCAAATTGCTGACTCATTCAATTCCTGGATTCAGATTCTGGAATGAGTCTCTCAGTTCAGTGAAATTATTAAAAAAAAAAAAAAACCAAAGCAATAATTCCCTTTCCACAGCATTGAGTCACAAGAAAAACTGCTTTGTAAAATATACTGCCAGTATAAAATCTATGTCTTCCCTCTCTTGAGGGATGCTTTATGGCTCCACCTCTGCTGTCTTTGAACAAGGATACATATAGAAGAGCAATGCAGTGGTTAATTGCATTTATCATATATAAAAGACAAGGTAAACAAAAGATAACCAACTCAAGAAACAGAAGTAAGTTTTGGAAAATAGACAAATGAAGTCTCAGGAAAGAGGAAGGGGAGAAGTTCTGCAGCAGACTATGAATGTTGAGGGGATAGGGGCACAGGACAGAATTCAGGGACACATCCATCCAAGTATACCTTCTGCTCTTTCTGAAGAACTTCAGAATCACCTAGGTGACAAAGGAGACACTAGCAAAGGAATTAAAAAGGCACACTGTGCTCTATGACCAAAGCAGAATTACACTGGTTCAAAAGAAACATGAGATTTGTAAATTTAGACATCTCAATGTGCATATGGGCTATTGTTGTAGAGCATTCCAAGCTTATATTAGTCTGATTGTCACATTCATACACTCTGTAACTTGACTCCAACATAGTGATGTCATTTTGGTCCTCTTTGAGAAAAGCTAACCAAATTTTTCCTGAGCCATCTCTAACCTGGTCCTGACAAGCAGAGTATCAGTAAATCAGATAGCAATTTATTAATTATTTTCTTTGTAAGGAACCAATTTGCAAATCATGGGATCACTCCATTCCTAAGAGCTAACTTGCTGTTCTGGAGTCAAATATTTTATATGTTATCATAAGTGGGCAGATGGATCCTAGAACTGTCAGATTGGGGGCTTGATGATCTTCCCAAGATAAGCTCATCATACAAGACAATGCAATGATTACATCACTTGGAGGCCTGTGGGAATGATAAAATTGATTGTGTGGTTTTTGGGTTACAATATAGCACAAGTTATACTGATATACTTCACTTAAAGGCAAGTACAATTCAAGAAAAAATGCAAGACCTGTAATGATTAAAGGAAATTACTATTAGTAACTTTGTTTTTATTGTTTTCCCAGACCCAGAGCTTGTCTGTAAAAAGGATATGTAGAAATAAAATTAAGAATTAATTCATTATACATATCATATTACTCAACATAAACATCATAACTTTGGACATAATGAAGGAAACAACAAACCAACTAGTCTTCTGCTCCATTCATTTACACAGTTCTAGCATTGAGGATCTCATGCCTGAAGTCATGCATTGAGAATCTCATGACTGGGAGTAGCTCTGGCTTTCTCTCTTTCACTTCTCTTCCATACACTTGCTCTGTCATCCTGTCCCATCTCTGCACACTCACCCTAGTGCACATGCTTCTCTTGCTTGAGTCCCACTCCCACTACCTCCCCCTGCCCCTTGCCCATTAGAATGAGAGAAATAGCTTGTTAGACAAACTTGGGTCCTCTACTCTTCCCCTTCAGTCACAAGGTTAGAATTATTGCCCAGTAATGCCAAAATAACATTATATCTACAAGTGCTAAGCAAATCTTATGACTATGAATGTCAGTTATTGTGACTATTTTCCTTGCTGAACATTTTAATGGAACAACTTTTATGCTACCAGAGAAAAATTTCTTCATAGCTGTGTTTGATTATTTCTTTAATACTTGTAGCTTAGAAAATTGTTTTTCCTCTCTAAATCAAGAAAGTGAACTATTCTTTTGTTTCCTTCAATCGTTCTTTCCAATGCATCTCTAGAGAAATACCTTAAGTTCAGAGGAACAGGATGAGGGAGAAGGTGAAGGATAGGGAGAAGTATAAGGCTAGAGGATTAATGTTAGGGTAAATTTTAAGAATTGAATAAGGGTTAGAGTCCCAGTTGAGTGAGGTGGATGGGAGGTATGGATGGAGTCAGAAACTAAATTGGAGTCCTAGATAGAGGTAGAATAGGAGTTTTAAATGATATTTTGATTATCCAAATGACCCTTGGCAGAAAAAATGTTCCCCATCTTTGGATCTGGGTTAACAAGGGTTAGAGTGGAGTTTGAAGTAGAGTTAGAGGATGAGGGGGATGCTGAGGTGGGTGCATGGTCTGGGGTGGAGTGGATTAAGACTCTTAATTGTTTGAGGGGGGGCCTGAGGAAGGGTTGCAGTTGACACTGCCCATTAAGGATTAACATTAGGTGTCAGGTTATTGTTAGGGTTTCAGTAAAATAAGGGTTAGAGTCAAAAGTAGGCATTTAGGGTGATCTTTAAGGTTAGAAGAGGAGGTAAATCTTTCTGCTTTGGAGATGGTGATAGTAGTAGGAAGCTCAGGTGGAATCAAAGGCCAGCTCTGAGTTGTGCTTCCCAATTAACATTAGGGTTAAGGATATAATCCAGTTTAGAGTTAGGGTGTGGGTTAGATTAAGGTTAAAAGTCAAAAAGGGACATTCAAGGACATCTTTAGGTAAGACTAGAAGGCATAGCTAGAACCAGAAAAGAAGGTGGTGGTGGAGTAGAGCTCCTAAGTTATAGGTGGAGTCCAAGGTCAGGTTCCAAGTTGAGGATCATTTTTAGGATAAGACTACAAGACAGAGGAGAGTTAGAAAAGAAGGTAGTAGTGGAAAAGGGTAATTAAGTCAGAGGTAGAATTTAAGGTCAGGCTTCAAGTTGAGAGTGCCCATTTAGGACTAGGGTTAGGGGTCAGGATACAGTTAGGGTTCAACATAGTCAAAAGCAGATATCTAGATGGTTAGACTATAAGGAACAGGTGGAGCCAGAAATAATAAGAGATGGTAGTGTAGCAGGGGCTTATTCAGAGATTGAATCCAAGACCAGGTCCCAGTTAGGGATGCCCCTTAGGGATAAGGTTAGGATTGGGGTAAGGATGAGAGACTAAAGGGGAGTTTTAGGGTCATTTTAGGGTAAGACTACAAGATAGGCAGTTAGAAAAGAAGGTGGTAGTGGAATAGGGCAATTAAGTCAGAGATGGAGTCCAAGGCTAGGTTTCAAGTTGAGGGTGCCCATTTAGTGCTAGGGTTAAGGTTCAGGCTAGTGTTGGGTTTGGCTTAGGAGAAGGGTTAAATTCAAAAGTAGGCATTGAAAGTGGAAGCAGTGGAACAAATAGAGATGGAAGCAGAATAGTGGGTTGGTTAGAGGTGGAGAACAAAGCATGGTTTCTATTGGAAGTGTCCATAAGGGTTAGGGAAAGGTTGAAAGGCCAAAACAAGTTTTTAGGGTCATCTTTGGGGTTAGACTTGGGAAAAGAGATGGAACCAGAGCTTCTAATGTAAATGGAGTAGAAGGTTTAATGGCAAAAAGATTCACATCTGGGTTGGAGTTGTAAGCATCCATTTATAGTAAAGGTTAGGGTTAGGATTTCATTAAGGGTAAGTATTAGAGTCCAAAAGCGACTTTTAAGGACATCTTTAGGTTAAGACTAGAAGGCAGAATTAGAGCCAGACCTGAAGGTGGTTGTAGAGTAGGAAGTTTAATTAGAGGAAAAAGTCTGTGTTTGTGTCGGGGGGGGGGGAGGGGGGGGAGAGTCAAGACTGAAACTAGATTCACAGATAGAGATGGAAAATAAGGCTTAATTGGAGGACTAGTCAAAGAAGTGCAGCATCCCAAGTAGAGATGGAGTCAGAGGTAGAGAGTTTCAATGGGAAAATGAATTGGAGGAAGAGTCTGAGGCAGGGTCAAAGTTGGAGCTGCCTTTGAGATTAGGGTAAGATTTAGAGACTGAAAGGGACTTTTAGACTCATCTTTAAGTTAAGACTGCAAGGCAGAGTTGGAGCCAGAAAAGAAGGTGGTGGTGGAGTTGGATCCAGTTGGGGCTCCTCAAAAAGTGTTATGGTTAGGGTAGGTATTTAGGCTAGGGTTAGGATTCAGGTTAGGGCAAGTGTTAGATTTGAAAACAAGCATTTGAAGACTAAAATAAAGAGATGGAGTCAGAGACAAAGGTGGTAATTGAGCAGGGGGTTAGTCAGAGGTAAAGTCCAAGGGCATGGTGCCTGTTAGGAGTATTCAATAAGATTAGGGTTCAGGCTAGGGTTAAGGCTCTGCTTAGGGCAAGGATTAGATTTGAAATCATACATTTAAGATTATCTTGAGGGTTAGACTGAAAGAAAGAAGTGGAGTCAGAAATAAACAGAGGTGTTAGTAGAGCAGGAAGCTAGAGATGGAATATAAGGCACCGTCCCTGTTGGGAATGCCCATTGAGGTTAGGATTAGGCTAAATTTGAGAACTCAAAGGGGGCTTTTAGGGTCATCTTTAGGGTTAGACATGGAAAAAGAAGTGGAGCCAGAGATCCTAATGTAGGTCCTTTAGAAGGTTCAATTGTAAAAATGTCACACCTGGGTTGAAGATATAGGAATTAATTTTGGATAAGATTAAGGTTTCGATTAGGGTAAGGGTTAGAGTTAAAAGGAGCTGTTAGAGTCATCTTTAGGGTAATACTAGAAGGCAGAAGTGGTTCTGAACCAGAAGGTGGTGGTGTAGTAGGAGGCTTAATTGTAGGAAAAGGAAGAGAAGTGCTAGAATCAAGGCTGAAGCTGGAATCCCAGGTGGAGATGGAGGATAAGGATTGCCTTCTTTTTCCTTATCCACCTGCCTTTCAAAGAATATCTCCTTTATATTATCTTCTATTTCCCTCTGCCCATTAATCTACAAACCCTTCTCTCTGCTGTCTTATCCATTCCCTTACCCTGCATCCCATCACCCTCCCTATTTCTTATATATTCTTTCTAAATTTATTTTCTAAATTATTTCTTTCTAAATTTAGGAGACTTGTGTATGTGTAACACACACACACATATATATATATATATATATATATATATATATATATATATATATATATATATATTGCTCACTCTTAAATCTGTTGCTGATGAAGTAGGTTTCTAGCTTTCTTTCCCTATTTAATTCCTCTGTATCAATCGAATCCTTATCCTAAAGGAAACCTGAATGAACCCTAACCTGAACTTTAACCTTAAATCTAACTCTAAATGAGTGTCCCCAAATAGGACCTGACTTTGGATTCCACTTCTGAGTACACCTACTCTACTACAACCTTTGTTTCTGGCTCCACCTCTGCCTTCTTGTCTCCATTTGTAGCCCAGCTTCACATCTACTCCATTACCCCACACCCAATACTGATATTGGAAACTCCATAGATAAGGAAGTTTTTCTCTACCAATGAAAATAAGCATCTTTTCTACAATTTAGAGTTTTAGAGTTGCCTGGAGTAATGATCAACTTTCTTGATTACTCACCCATTAGTTAACTAAATAAACAAATGACTAGGTAAATAGATGAGTAAATGGATATACATATATATATATATATATAAATGAATAAATGAATGATTAGATTAAATAAATGAAAAATGAGAATACATCCCAAATATTTGTATATTTACTTATTTATAAATTAAATACATGTGATACTATAATAATAATCATTTACATTATAAAATTTTGCATATATAGTCATTAAAAAAAGGTAAGATTAGGATGAAATAACATTTAATCCTAGAATTAATGGGGAGCCATTGAAGTTAGTTAAGTAGGAGAGAAATGGTCAAACATTTAACTTCAGGAAAATCACTGGCATCTAAGTGGAGAATGGATTGGATTGGTGGAAACTTGGGGCAACAAGAACAGCTATGGAGGTACTATAATAAGTAGACTGCCAGGATATGTCAGAGGTGAGACTTTAACCTCGGTCTTCCTGCTCCTAAGGAGAATAATCCACTATACCACGTTGCCTCTCTAATATACAAACATATAGAGAGGATATGAGCAAAATAAAAGATATGGCAGTCTTGGGAGATTGAGCATGGGAGTTGGGAGATCCAGAAAGACTTTATCAAGTAGATGGTGGAGGAGTTGAGTCCTACAGGAAATGAGTGATTCCAAAAGATATAAATAAAGAGGGAATATATTTCAGCCAAGGAAGTCAGCTGGTCCAAAACCATGGAAATAGGAATATGGTAGAACAGAGAAAAGACCAGGATCTCTAGATTATAGAGAGTAAGAAGAGTGGTGCTTAAATAAGGTTAAGAAGGTTTATTGTAATTAGGTTTTGAAGAACTTTAAATGACAAACAAAGGGGTTTATAATTGATCCTAGAGATGAAGTTCTTACCTGGAATTCATGAACTCATTTTTAAAAAACATGTATTTTGATAACCATATTTCTATATAATATTTTCCTTTCTAATCCTTTTTCTATTGTTGTTCAATTGTGTCCAACTCTTTATGACCCTATTTAGGATTTGCTTGGCAAAGTTAATCTAGTTTCTTTCTCATTTCTAAATGAAGAACTGAGGCAAATAAGATTAAGTGACTTGCCCTGGTTCATACTGCTAATAAGTATCTGAAGCTGGATTCGAACTCAGGAAGTTGAGCCTTCCTGACTCCAGGCCTGAAACTCTATTCACTGCTCTACCTAGCTGCTCCTTGGTAATTCTAAGTATTTCATTTTTTGTACTTAAAAGCATTCAGAGAAGGGGTCCATAGGCTTCACCACACTGCCAAAGAGTCTATATACCACATGTAAAATATTACTAACCCATATCCTAGAGGCTTTAGGGAGTCATTGAAGTTTTTTGAGCATGGGAATGACATAGTGATTCTTGTAATGTTCAGAAATCATTTTGGAAGATCACCTGAAAAGAGGAATGACTCCAAGCATGAAAATCAATGGGACACTAGTATAATAATCCAGGTAAAACTGGATGAGGGCCTGAACTTGGGTAGTGACTAGGAGAAAGGGCTGAATACAAAATAAGATTTACTAACAGATTTCCTCTGTAGGATGAGGATATGAAGAGATGAGGATGACACTGAATTTGTAAATCTGTAAGACTGAAAGGATGATAGTATCCTCCACAAAATCCTTTCCAACTTAGAGTTAAGACAGGCTTTTTATTTCAATCATGCCTATAGATCTAAAGTCCTTACCTCTTACCCCATCAAAGATCCTCGACAGGGTTAAACTCCAGACTTACATCTTCAGAAATAAAGTGTCTTTTCCCCCAAAATTTCTTTTTTTTTTTTAGGTTTTTGCAAGGTAAATGGGGTTAAGTGGCTTTCCCAAGTCCACACAGCTAGATAATTATTAAGTGTCTGAGACCAGATTTGAACCCAGGTACTCCTGACTCCAGGGCCAGTGCTTTATCCACTGTGCCACCTAGCCGCCCCCCAAAAAAATTTCTTAAATGACATAAATATAAGTACACCAAATTGCGGGGCCTAACGACACACAGTGCTTCTTATGCAATATTTTAGTACTCTCCTCAAAGGCAGTGGCAATTTCCTAAACAATCAAGTTATTTGATTTCTTTTATTTTAGTGTCTTTAAAGACATAGCTCAATGCCTTAGCTCTTGATGAATTTAGGCTTTAGTTATCAAAAGAAAAAAAGACCAATTTCCCCAAAACTTGGTAGATTCAGAATGAGGACTTCATTTCATAGTCTACTTGGATGAAAAAGTCATTTGTGGAGGTAATTTAACATCAGAACAAGTTCTCCTATTTAGAGGTGATGAGTTGCCTCATTTGTAAAAGGAGAAGGGAGGAGAGATTTGAAGAGAGAGATAGAGAGGAAATGAGGAAGCCTGAGAAGATATTGAAATAAGAGTAAACACTTGTAAACCACAGATAAGGTTAAAAAAAAACTCCGTGATTCTCTTAGGGACTGTCAGGGGTTAAGTGGGAAGACACTGACAAGACTTCATTTTGGTGAGGAAAACTTCCCTCACCAAAGTCCTGGGACACAGTTAGGCTGTCAAACTTGGCTGATTAATTCCCTACCTGAAAGTAGACCTCAAAGGATCATAAATATACTCTTCCTAGATCTAGATAATCTCTGATTGTTGCCTGGTACAGGGTACCAGGTGGTTCAGGGGTTAATTTCCTAAGCTTTGAATCAGAGAAGGAATTCCTTTCTGGAATTCCTCTCAGGAGCTGGAGAAGCATTTTAAATTCAGAGTTTTTCCCCTCCCCAAGGAAGTTTACAGCAGTTTATTTCTGTTTCTCCTTTTTAAAAAAAAAAAAAGAACAAAAGAGTAACATGAAGCAATCAATATTCTTTATTTGATCTCTGGTCACCCAGAAGGTGAACAAAGCTTGTAGTCCAGACTTAGATGCAAAACCTTGCTTGACAATTACTATGGTTACTAGATAAACATAAGCTAGCACTTAACTCTGGACCTTATATTGTTATTTCCCCCCCCCAAATAAAATGGATACTTGGATTATTTTTCACAGTTGCACCCTCAATGTTGAGAAAAGAAATTTGTAGTCACTAAGTCTTCTGAAAGAAATGATTTATTGGATCCCTATTTTATTCCAATTAGTTTTAATCAGTTCTCTGTGACTTCATAGGGGTAATGATTGTTAACTATCATTAGTGATATACTCATTGAGTACCTTACATTTAGTCAGAGTACTAATGTTAGCATAAGAATAACTATGTCTTATAAATATCACATGGGGATAATTAAATAAGATAGGTTCTTTCTTATAGTCTCAAACTTAAAATCCTATAAAACCTCTTAATATGCAAAGATAGTTCTCAACATTCATGCTTTTGTAAGATTTTAAGGTTTTTCTCCTATCAACCTCTCTTCACTCACCCATGGCAGGGAATAATCTGATATAAGTTGCACAGGTTTAACATATTTGTATATTAGTCATTTGTGGAAAAAGAATTAGAACTTGGAGGGGAGAGGAATAGACCATGAGAAAGAAAGAAAGAAAAAGATAAAAGAAATTTTCAAAAGTGAACATTTGCTCTCCTTTTGTCCCTGGATGTGGATGGTGTTCTGCATAACAGGTTTCTCAGCATTGTACTTGATCACTGAACTGTTATGAAAAATTGCATCCAATCACAGTGGATCATCTCATAATGTTGCTGCTCCTGGTTCTGCTCACTTCATTCAGCATCAGTTCATGCAAGTTTTTCCAGGCTTTTCTGAAGTTCATCTGCTCATGATTTTATAGAGAACAATAGTACTCTATAATATTCATATACCATAATTTGTTCAGCTATTCCCCTAACTGATGGACATCCCCTCAATTTCCAATTCTTTGTCACTACAAAAAGCTACTATAAATATTTTTGTGCATGTGGATCTTTTCCCCTTTTTTATATATCTTTTATGATCTTATATTTATCAATTAAGTATTATTGCTATATCAAAGATTATGCACAGTTTTATTGCCCTTTGGACACAGTTACAAATTGTTTTCCAGAATGACTGGATCAGTTTAAAACTCCATCAATAATGTATTAATGTCCCAGTTTTTCCACATTCTTTCCAACCTCAATCATTCTGCTTTTTTGTCATTTTAGTAAGTCTATAGGTGTGAGATGGTACTTGAGATTTAAACCACTTATTTGCCAGTAATGAAGTTCATTTGTCTAACCACAAGGATTCTGATGACCAAACTGCTCTTGGGTGGGACATCTTAATGTCCCCCAATTTATTTTTGTATCTCCAAACTAACCTCTTTTGCCCAACATGAGAAAAGAACCATCTTATGACCATATAATTAGTGGAGATAAACTTTGTTTCATTCATACTATGACAATCCATGCAGATGCATCACTACTGGCTCTCCTGGAAGGGTAAAACCAAAGTCCATCAGTCAATGAGACTGTATTTTACATGGCCTGTTTGAGTGTCTGACTATCAACTCCCATGTAGGTAAAGTGCTATGGATTAGGGGACATTTCAGAGAAAGATATGTGGTCTCATTCATTCAAGGAATTCAATGTCCCTATTAAATGTTAATACCTAAGAGCTCTGTCTCAGTGATTTTTCTTAAAGATTGGATAATTTTGAACCACACATTTCTAAATATCCTCATATGTGAAATGAGAGGGCTCACTGCTTAATGTTTATATGGCCTTAAGCAAGTCATTTGACTTATATAAACCTTAGTTTTCTCAACTGTAAAATGTAAAAAAAACACTTATTTAGAGCTGAGTCAAAGATCATTTGAATAACCCCTTGCATGGGCAGCTAAGTGGTGCAGCGAATAGAGCACCAACCCTGGAGTCAGAAGTACCTGAGTTCAAATTCGGCCTCAGACACTTAATAATTACCTAGCTATGTGGCTTTGGGCAAGCCACTTAACCCCATTGTCTTGCAAAAAAAACTAAAAAAAAAGCCTAGAATAACCCCTTGCCTTTAACAAATTTGAAAACTAAATCTCCCTAGCTGAGTGACCCTAGATAAGTCAGTTGACTTCTGTTTGCCTTAATCTATAGGAGAAAAAATATGGCAAACCATTCAGTATCTTAGCCAAGAAAGTCCCATGGACAGTGATTCATGGAGTCATAAAGAGTCAAATGTAATTGAAATGTCTGAACAACAGCAATCTCCTAATTACAAGCCCAGGGCTCTATCTGCTGTACTATTATAACAAGAAAAATATTAAGAATAAAATTATCTGCATGTTTGGCTAAAATTATAGGATCTATAACATTTCTGAGTCATTTACTGTCTGCTTAAATAACTGTCATGATAGGGAACTCATTCCCTTTCTTGTCCCTCTTCCCATACCCTAGAAACTCATTTCATTTTTGAACAGTGCAAAATAACCAAGAAGTCCTCTTTCTTAAGAATGACTTCATAAAAAATATTTTTCTAAAGGATCTCCCACAATCATTTAGTCTATTAATGCAATACCCAACCCATTTTTACAATTTTTACATTCATTTGACCCATATTCATTCTTGACTCCCCAGATTTGCCAACTGCTCCCCTCATATTGAATACCCTTTCCTACTCTGACTGTCCAAACTCTACCTATCCTTCATTGTCCAATTTAAAATCTAAATTCTCCAAGAAGACTCAGTTTCCAAATTTATTAAAGGCAAGAGATGTCCTCAGAATCAGTTCTAAATCAATGATCTTATGACCCTAGTTAGGCCCTTCCCTGATATTTCAAACCCTGGGATTTTTCCTTTGTCTGACCATTCAGTGCTCTTCAAGAGCTACTGCTCTTCCAGCTGTATTCTTCCTTTCACTTTTTAAGGCACATTCAAAGGTTCTTAAGACCACTGGGAGAAACTATCATCTCATATCCAGAGAGATCATGTACCTTGCTCAGTATTCCAGAGCTAATTAGTGGCAGATCCAGACTCAGAATACAAGTCTTTTGGCTCCTGGAGTTGTGAACTTGCCACCATAGCAAACATTTTGGGCCTTAGATTGTTGGATTTAGCACTGGAAAGGAACTTAGAGGTCATCTAGTATAACCATTTTGTATACGAGAATACAGAGGCCCAAATGGGTGAAGCCCAATGTCATATAAGTAACAAATGACTACTCTTAGATTCAGGTCTGACATATCCTTTTATTCTAGATCTAATACTTTCCACAAATCACTTGATTACAATCAACCAAGAACATTGCTATGGACAGGCTATGACTGTACAGAAATGAGAACTCCCCTGGAAACCCTATTTTAAAAAAAGGTACTTTAAAGTTATGTTGTTATGGCAACTAGATGGTACAGTGGATGGAGAGTGGATTTGGAATCAGGAAAATTCAAGTTGAAAGACTGCCTCAGTCTTTCAAGCTGTAATTTATGCTTCTTTCAACCTTTGTTTCTTCATCTATAAAACTGGGATGATAACTTAGACTTATGAAGATCAAGTGAGATCTTAAAAGGACTTTAAAGCACCTTACAAATGTCTAGTCTTCTCACAATTAAACACTACTGCATACTCTTCAAACCAGTGACACTGGCCTTTTTTGCTATTCCTTGAAAAAATACTCCATCTTCAGTCTCCCAGAACTCCCCTTCCCTGTTCCCCATACCTGGAATGCTCTCCCTTTCCATTTTCACCTCTTAGTTTCCTTTGCTTCCTCCAAGTCCCAGCTTAACATCTCACCTCCAACAGATGTCTTTCCCAGATATTCTTTTCTTAGGTCTTGTAATTTCCCCTCTCTATTGATTAGTCCTATTTATACTGTTTATTACTTGTCTGTACATAGTTTTTTCCTTGTTCTCTCTACCATTAGACTACAAGCTCCTTGAGGACAGGGGCCATCTTTTTCCTTTTTAGCCTTAGAACATAACACAATGTTTGAAATATAGTCAGTACTTACTAAATATTTCTTGTCTGAAAAATTGTAGCATTATATAATTTTATGTGTAAATTCTGTCATCCCCAACAATACTGGCAAGTTATTTAAGAGCTGAGACTATGTCTTGTGCTTCTTTTGCAGTCTCCCTACACTTAGCATGATGGATGTTGGCATTTGAAAAATATTTGTTGGATTAGATGTTTTAATTCAGTACTTAAATTTTATTTACAAATTTTATTTATAAATTTTATTTATCTTTTCTATTTAATTGTAATGTGCTCCAGGGCATATTTCTATCTCATTCTCACATGCACACACACACACACACACACACACACACACACACACACACACATTCTCCTTACCAGATTTTGCGTAGAAAATTTAGTAACTAATGTGGTTACCTGACATCTTGCACAAGCCAGAAGACACTTCCCATTATTTCATTTTCTTCCTAGTCACCTTGGCTGTCTAATCTTTTCTCAAACTGATTGGGAAATGCTATTCACCAAATGTGAAGACTGGGGTCAAGAGTACTGGATTCCCATGTCACCCATAAATATCACCAGCTGGGTGATCTCTGTGACTGGAACAATGGGTTTTTTTAGACCAATTATTTTCCAGAATTTTGGTCTAGTTCAGTTTGCTATTTATTCTCCAACATGGTTTATTTCATCCCTGAATGCCAGCTTTTTAATCAGTAAGTGACCGGATTTATTTTTAATTTTTTGGCATTGCTTCCCTGACATTTGGAACTCCTTCCCAACCAATTCCAGAAAATTCCCTCCTAGTGTCTTTAACAGCAGCAAACAATTTACACTCACCTAGGTTCCATCATGTCTAAGATGTCTTGAGGTATCTTATAGCAATTAGGAAAAAAAAGAAATTATGCATCCAAAACAATGAAAAATGAGGTTGAAAACAAAGATTCAAAGGAAAACCATTAATGCAAGTAAAAATTTAAAGTACCAATTCTCCCTCATTGTAAAACTCCTAGCAGCATATACAGGATTGCAAAGAGACTGATTTTGGGAATAACACTAAGCATCTACTCTTTAGGTTTGGGGTGTGCTTTTGATAAGTTTGTAATAGGGATGCCCTGATTGAAAACTCATGGGACAGTGCTTAGCAATCATGTTTCCTCGAAAAGCCAACATAAATAAATAACTAAATCCAATCAATATACTCCACAGACCTGTCCATTGGTCTGGCAGAAAGATCACTGAGATGTTTTTATCTTGAAGGACCTTTAGAGACTGTCCAGTCTATCCTCTAAAGGAGGAAAATGAGATCCAGAATAGGTAAGAAAATTCCACAAGATCACACAACAAATTTGTGTTAGAATCAAAGGACTAGGATTGACTTGCCCAAATCTAACTAAAAAACATAAGAACAGAGGAAGTAAATAAAATAATTTTCCTAACAATTTATGCATTCTGGATATATGTGAATATCAGGCAATATCCATAAACTGTGTAAATATCTTTCCATCCCCTCTCATCAAGCATTCCAGATGACTATCCAAAAAGCATTTTGTAAATGGAGAAATTGAAGTATAATTCAGTTAAGTGGCTTGTTTATGGGTCAGTTGCAAATGCTTGCCCTGAACTGTTTGGAGTTAAGTCTTCTGACAATCACATTTTACCTGGGCTTCATTCCCACAATAAATATGACCATTTTAAGTGCTCTCAGAATCCTCTCCTCTTGACTCTAGATTACACTCCAAGCTCACTTTCCTATTAGTAGTGATAATAATAGTACCTTTTCAAACTGAAAGTTAAGGTAAGGTTTCAAGGTGAAGGTTCAGGAAGAATTTTCTTTGTAATTTAATTTATGACCCCATCATATATCATAGCAAAACATATTTTAGTGGGTGGTTTTCTAGTAATGGAGGGAAAGAGAAAGAACAGAGTTAGAAGAAAGAGATATAGAGATACAAAAACTAAGAGTCATAGATTGAAAGTCACTGAGATAGAAACTTAGAGAAAAAGACAGAGAAATGAACAGAAAGAAAGAATGAAAGAAAAAGAGAGAGGAAGAGAAAGAAAGAAAGAAAGAAAGAAAGAAAGAAAGAAAGAAAGAAAGAAAGAAAGAAAGAAAGAAAGAAAGAAAGAAAGAAAGAAAGAAAAAGAAAGAAAGAGGAAGGAAGGCTTCTCCTTCCCTACTATGGAACTTGGAAGTTAAGACATTTCATATATAAAGACTCTACCATATAAAATTAATTCCCAAGAATTTTATCTTTCACTTTGTTGATTCATAAACAACTATGAACTTGAGAAAAACTTTATGTCAAACTTTGTATAATAACTTCTCAAACTACCCTCAGATTAATGTGATGGGTTTTTTAAATTCCAAGAGAATTTTCTATTTGTGTCATTCATTTAGTATTTATGAGGCTCCTTCTACTTTGTATGATTAGTTATCTTTTTACGTCATAGTTAGACTTTATTTTCCTTCCTTATTAATAAGAACCATAAAATCTTAGAATGAAAACTAGGAGAGACCTTATAACTTGAGTTCAACAATTTATTTTTAGGTGGAATTTGAACTCAATTCTTCCTGGAAGTCCCTACCACCTGGCTTCCAGGATATTCAAAAGGGAACTGAACTTGTCATTAGGAAGACCTAAATTTATAATCATACTTCAGATATGAACCTGGACAAGTCACTTCATCACTCTGTACCTCAGTTTCTCCATCTGTAAATCAAGAGAGTTGCAGCCACTGATCTCTAATGACCCTTCTAACTCTAAATCCATATGCCTTGCACAAAGTGAACATAAAAATGGAGTGGGAGTCAGGAGAAGATAGATTAAAATATTTGTTCTAATACTAACAAAGTGACTAAAGTCACCTAGATTCTCTGGGTTCCCACTTTCTCATCTGTAAAACAAAGGTGATTGTGAGCAGGAACTATGTAAACCTTAAAAGACACTATATAAACTATGAGACATAAGAATTACATTTATTTATTTGAATTATATTATTTGTCAATCAAATTAATTAATATTATTAATGCTGATGACAAGAATATCTGAGCTCTTAAACCTTCCCATTAATGTAAACTAAAAGAAACTTACTTCATTACAGTAGTTTGAACAATTTCCATCACTTTATTCAGGAATGAATTGTCAACAACATTTGGAGCAGAAGAAACATAGAATTTTTATCCAGGTCCTTAAGTGCAATTTTTTACAAGTAATAAATTATAGTCTACTCACATATACCATGCACCATTCCATTGCCCTGCAAGTGACCTAAGGCTTGAATTCTTCTGAGATTGTAATATTCCATTACTCTCAGCTACATGACATCAATCAATCAATTAACAGGGATTTATTAAGCACTTACTATAAGCCAGATACTGTGCTTAAGCACAAGAATTTTTTTTTTAATTTCTTGGACTGAACTTGTGATTTTATTGGTTCAAGAAATTCCCTCTGAGAAAATTACCTCTATCAATACAAAGATGGCACATGCTCTTAGTTTTAGTTTCTTGATGGTTTTAAAAGAGTTTCTTGAGGGTATTTAAGGGTTAACTGACTGACTTAGTTTGTTCCTGTATATTACAGACACAAGACTTGAACCAGGTTCTTTTGATTTAGGGAAACTCTCATCCAGTTTGACTATCAGAAGAATATCAATGTTAAGAAAGATTAGCTTTTGTTCCAAGAAAATGTTCAAGGTCATTCAAGGCCTTATTTATTATCCATACATCCATTCAAGATTCAGATGCTGTATAAACCACACATTGGTATCATATAGACTAAGATATAAATACCATAACTTGTCTTTCCAACAGCTTGAAGTCCCAGTGTAGCAGAATCCTCATCACAGTTCCAAATTAGAAAAGAGTACTTGTGTGTACTCATAGTACAGGGCAGAAGAATTGTAACTATACCTCTCCTTGGAGCATATCACCTTTGAAGAACTAAAAGCTTATAGGTCCCTAGAAGTATATTTGAAAACAGCTATACAAATCCCCTGAAGGTCAGAGCAGTGCACTTTCTCATCTGGAAGTGGAGCCCCATTATAGCAAAGAGATTAAAGCCAAGAAAGACACTGAAAAAATTAACAGGAAACAGAAAAAATATTTATTCTAAATAATTACTATGACAATAAATACTATGACAATAAAGATCAAGACACTCATTCAGAAGTACCAAAGTAAAAATTCCTATATTCAAAGCTTCAAAGAAAAATATGAATTGGTCTCTGACCATGTAAGAATTGCACAAAGTGGAAGCTAATGACTTCATGAGACATCAAAAAACAATAAAACAAAATCCAAAGAACTGAAAAAATAGAGGACAATGTGAAATATCTTATTAGAAACACAACTGACCTGGAAAATAGATCCATGAGAAATAACCTTAAAATTATTGTACTTTCTGAAACTCATGATTATAAAAAGAACCTAGACATTATCTTCAGGAAATTATCAGGGAAAACTTCCCTGATATTCTAGAACCACAGCATAAAATGGAAATGGAAAGAATATACAGATCACCTCCTGAAAGATATTCTAAAATAAAAATTCCCAGGAATATTATAACCAAATTCCAGAACTCCCAGATCAAGGAGAAAATATTGTAAGCATCCAGAATGAATTCAAATACTGTGATGCCAGTCAGGATAACACAAGATTTAGCAGTTTCTAGAATAAAGGATCAGAGGGATTAGAAAATGATATTTCAGAAGGCAAAGAGTTGAGTTATACTCAGAAAACTGAGTATAATGGCTATTTAATGAAAAGATCAGGGCTGACTAGAAAATTTATGAAAAGACCAGGACTGACTAGAAAATTTGACTTCTAAATACAAGATTCAAGAGAAACTTTGCTTTAGAAGGTAAATAGGAAAAGGAAATCATAAAGAACTTAATAAGGTTAAACTGTTTACAGTTTCCTACATGGGAAAATTCATAAAGACTCATAAAAACTATCATATTAGTCTAATTAGGAATATATATATATATATATATATAGTGCACCTATGTGAATTGAATATAAATGGATGATATCTCAAAAAATAAAATTAAGGAATCTGAGAGGAATGTATTGAGAGAAAAGGAAAGCAAGAGTTAGAATGGGATAAATTATCTCATATAAAAGAGGCAAGGAAGAACTTTTATAATGGAGGGAAAACTAGGGGAAGTGGCAGGGAATGCTTGAACATTACTCTCATCAATATTGGTTCAAAGAGGGAACACATATACACTCAATTTCCTATAGGAAAGATAGAGGGAAAGAGATAATGGAAAGGAGGAAGTGGTAATTAAAAACAAAACACTTAGGAAAGGAGAAAGAAAAGAAAAAATAGGGGAACAAGATAGGGGAAATACAGCTAGCAATCATAAATGAAAAAAATGTGAAGCAAATTTCTCAGGTCAAGACCTCATTTCTCAAATATATAGATAAAAGAATCAAACTTATAAAAATAAGAAGCATTTCTCAATTGATAAATGATCAGAAAACTTGGTGAGTTTTCAGAGGAAGTAATAAAGCTATCTGTAGACATTGAAAAATGTTCTAAATCACTATTGATTAGAAAATGCAAATCACAACAATTCTGAGGTATTATTTCACACTTATGAGACTGGTCAGTAGAAATGAAAAAGAAAATAATGTTGGGTGTTATGTAGGAAAATCAAGACATTAATGTACTGTTGACAAAATTGTAAACTGTGCCCAGATATTTATAATAACTCTTTTCTGGTGGAAAAAGAATTAGAAAACTGAGGGAACATCTATCAATTGAGGAATAGTTGAGCAATTTGTGGAACATGATTGTTATAGAATACTACTATGCTATAAGAAATGATGAGCTAGATGTTTTCAGAAAAGCCTGGAAAGATTTACATGAACTGATGCAAAGTGAAATGAACAGAACCGGGAGAATACTGTATATCATAACATGTGCAATGATCAACTGTGAATGACTTAGCTATTCTCAGCAATATAATGATCCAAGATAATGCTGAAGGACTTAAGTTGAAAAATTCTGTACATTCTTTAGAGATAGGACTGCTAAAGTCTAAGTGAAGATCAAAGCATAATTTTTCCAACATTATTTTTCTTGAGTTTTTATTTTGGTCTTTGTTTTACAACATGATTAATATGGAATATGTTTTGCTTGACTGTACATATATTTCAAATTGTTTGCCTTCTTAGTGAGGGGGTCTGTAGAGAGAGATAGAGAATTTGGAACTCAATTTTTAAAATTTATGTTGAAAATTTTTTACATGTAATTGGGGAAATAAAATATTAAAATTTTTAAAGAAAATAGTAATTAAATTAATATACACACACAAAGATAGTATTGCCTTTGGAAAATAGAGGAAGGCATGGGAAGAATTATGAACTGATACAAAGTGGGATGAGCAGAATCAGAGAACCAAGAACCATAGTATAAACTAAATGCCATATACCATAATTCATGGCTTACTGGTTCTGCTCACTTCAGAATCATTACGTATACACACTGACTACAACAGCATAAATGAGAAGGCCATCAACTACAACAATAATATAGAAACTGAACATTGTATAATTATAATGACCAAGAAAAAAGAAATAAGAATAAACCTCTCTTCTTTGCAGGGGTTAAATACTATATCATCTCTTGTTTTCAATTTTTGTGATTGGCTAGGTTTTGGGTTTTGTTTCTTTTTTTAACTTTTTCCTCTTATTTAAAATTCTTTATTACAAATGATGACTCTTCAGGTTGGAGAGGTGGGGAAGTAGTGGTTTATACCGAATGATATAGAATGAAGGTGATATAAAAACAAAATATAATCATTTTTAAAAGAGTTTTATTTTGGGAAAGTGAGTTTTGACATCCTATTTAAAAAAAAATTAATCTTCATTAAGCATGTTCCAAACTATTTCTAGGACATTAATTTGTCCTAATTCTAGGACAAAAATGTAAATATATTCTGTTCTATCTTTGCCCCAGTGCTGCAGGAAACAAATGATCCTTGAATGTTCAGAGGAAAGCCTCACAATTTTGAAGTCATTGACTCTAGTGCTTCACCAAATGCATCTAAGAAATTCATACAGTAT
Source organism: Macrotis lagotis (assembly GCF_037893015.1). Classification (NCBI taxonomy): domain Eukaryota; kingdom Metazoa; phylum Chordata; class Mammalia; order Peramelemorphia; family Peramelidae; genus Macrotis; species Macrotis lagotis. The sequence continues at coordinate 223,648,499 of NC_133663.1, forward strand.
CATAATACTTGTTTAGGGACTATGCTTATATTCCTGGGACAATAATTAGGAATGTATTTGCATCCTTGTTCAGAATCACTGCATCCACACAAGTTGGAATGGAATTATCTGGTCTCCTGCAGGAAGCTGCCCCCAATTGACCTATGAAAGCACATTATTGGCATTATGAGAGAAGCAATAATAGTTGTACTCTAAACATTCTTTCTTTCTGTCTCTGTCTCTATTTGTCTGCCTACCTGTCTCTCTCTGTATCTCCCTTTTGGCATCTTTTTGCCTTTTTCTCTCTCTTTCTGTCTTTCTATCTCTCTTTGTCTCTGTCTCTGTCACTCTCTGTCTCTAACTTCCTCTCCCTGGATAGTATTGATATAGTAAGGAATCAATGTATTATAGTAGTTTGGAATATCACCTTTAGAGTCAGAAAGACCTAATTTTAAATCACATCTCTGACATAATATTGACATATATGCTACCTACAAGAAAAAGAAAAATCTAGTAGGATGAGACTCACTTTCCCAAAGTAACATTTTCTCTTTTTTTAAAAAAATACATATGTATTTATTTATATATGTATATATGGGCAGATAAGTGGCGCAGTGGATAGAGCACCGGCCCTGAAGTCAGGAGGACCTGAGTTCAAATCCAGCCTCAGGCACATTATAATTACCTAGCTAAGTGCCTTAGGCAAGTCACTTAACTCCATTGCCTTATAAAAACTAAAATATATGTTAAAAGCTTTGTCCCTCTTCCCTCCCCCTACTCAGAGAAGCACCAATTAAATAATTATGAAAAGAAAAAAGAAAAAAGGTTCAGTAATATTGCTCTAGATGTATATGCAATATCATTCTCTTTCGCCTACAAAGAAGAGAAGTAGGTTTACTCTCATATTTCAACATTATGGTCAAGTTTGGTCATCATAATTAAGCAGAATTCAGGTTTCAGTTTGGTTTCACTGGCATGGATAGCCAGAGTCTGCCAATGAAATATCAGCAGCTATTCTGTCAAAACTTGCGTGAGGCACTACGAGGTTAAGTGACTTGCCTAAGTGATATATAAATGTATATCTGAGGTGGTACTTGAATCTAAATCTTCCTGGCTGCATAATCAGCTCTTGATCCACAATAACCACAAAATAAATAAATTGTTAAGCAAACAATAAATAAATGAAAAAGCAAATAAGTAAACATAAATGTTTGCTTGTTTGATACTATGGCAGAGTGGCTTATGACATTTCATATTTATAAATAAATGTATATATATATATATATATATATTATCATAAGTATATAGATAAAGACAATGTCATTACATATTTAATGTCATATTATATGTATTGTGTCTTTAAACACACACAGTGTCAAGGCTGGGCACTGCAAGTGTGTGTGTGTGTGTGTGTGTGTGTGTGTGTGTGTGTGTGTGTGTGTGATTTCATACATATCTTGGAATTTTAAGAAACTCATTCAATATACTCTCGTTAACACTCAGTAAGACTGAATTTTTATTAATCCTAATTCACTTATTTAAGAATGTGATACTGAAATATCTGAAGTTTGTTGAAGATTTGTGCATGACTGAGAAAATTTAACTCAATCTAATCTTCAAAGGGTTCCATGCAATGGACAGATGCAATGGTGGGCATGAGGAGACTACAACACATTACAGATCAGGAATTACTCAGGAAAATCAACATAAATGAGCGGTCACTCTGGCCTCCCTCCATTTCCTATCTAAACTTAACTTCAAGGCCCTGTAGTCCTGTCCTCAGATGGGTTGCTTTTACATCATCTTTCTCAGCACCAGACCACCATGTCATTCCTTCCCTTCCTTTTCCTTTTTTTCCCCTTGCTTCCTTGCTTGCTTGCTTGCTTCCTTCCTCCTTTCCTTCCTTCCTGCCTTCCTGCCTTCCTGTAAATGATCATATAGCCTGTGGATCTCTTACTTCCACAAATAGGTGGGTTGTGGGTGTTTTCGTATATTTCTTTACTTGAATTATACTTGATCTTTATACTTTTGTTATATATGCTTTTGATTTTTGTGTGTAGGATTGTTTTTTTCATTTCTATTGGTGCATTCATTGTGAATATTGTTTTCTTAGCTTTGCTTACTTCATTCTCTAATAATTCATGTAGATGATTCCATGCTCCTCTTTTTCATCACTTATAACATTTCTTATAGCACATAATATTTCATTACATTAATGTATCACAATTTGCTTAGCTACTCTGTACCTGATCAGCATTTCCTTTTTCCCAATTTTGTGCTATGAAAAAAACAATGCTACTATAAATATTTTTGTGAATGTGAGAAATTCCTTCTTTTCAATAGCTTCGTTGTGGCATAAGCCCAGAAACTGAGTTCTTGGTATAGAAATGTTGGATACTTTATTTGCATAATTCTAAGTTGTTTCTCAAAATATTTAGCTAGGTGGTACAGTGGCTAGAATGTTGGGTCAGGAGTTCAAATATGACTTTTCACACTTATTAGCTGTATGACTCTGGACAAGTCACTTAACTTTTGTTTGTCTCAGTTTTCTCTTCTGTAAAATGGGGATAATTAAGATACCTACCTCAGAGGATTGCTGTGATGAGCAAATATTTTGGCATAGAGCATACCACATATTGGGCACTCTATAAATGTTATCAATATTTGTCATTGTTACTGTGTGACCCTGAGCAAGTCACTTTTAGCCTCTTCAAGCCTCAGTTTCCATATCTGCAAAATGGAGATAATACAAGCATCTACCTCAGAGCATAGATTTAAAGATCAAAAAATAATGTATATTACTTATTTGAAAAACTTAAGGACTATATAATGGTTAGCTATTATAAATAGTAAGTGCTTGAGGCAGATTTAAACTGGGTGATCCAGGGTACTCTACCATACATACACATTCTCTGGCTTTCTTAATAGAACTCATTTGCTCTCTTCCTCCCCCCAATAAACAATAACATCTCAGCTTGTCTCACACAACTAATACATCCTTAAATCGGCTGAAGTATTGGCAAAATCAATTATTATGAAGAATCAATGCTGAAAATCAGTGGCCTACTCTAAATTTTCAATTTTAGTGATTTTACTGTATAAGTACTGGCTCCCTAGATATATTAAAAGTTACTTTACACTTAAGACAATTTTTTTGGCAAGAAAGGGATCCCCCCTATTTTTTTCTTTCATTTGTGTACTTCAGGGAAAAGGAAGAACATTTCTTAAAGGATAAGCAAGGAGCCAGTAAACCTGACTGCTATTTCAAGTCCTGCCATCACCTTCCTCTGGAATCATGAGAATGTCACATTTCCTCTTTGCATTTCTTTCTTCACATCATTTCCTCTTATGCCAAATAAACCAGGCAAACTGAACTATTTACTGTTCTCCTGCCATACCTTACTTACATTTTGTCCATACTTTTGCTCAGGCTGCCCTTCATGTATGAAATGGTTTCTATACACAACTCCCTTCTCTTGAAATCCGTAACTCTGTTTTAGTGCTTAACTCAAATGCTGCACCCAAGGCAACTGAGACAAAAATTGGTGTAGGATCACCAAGCTAGGATCAGAAGTCAGATTGGAATTCAGATCTTCATGACTTCAAACCCCATTGCTCTAACCACTGTACCTACCTAACTGCCCCAATGTCCTATATAGTATCTGCTCATTTGAAAAGCCTGTGATTTTGTCAGTGTGGCTAGGTTGTCCATAGAATCAGATTGCAGGTTCTCTCCCCATCTTTGTAGGCAGTCTTGCTGTAATTAGAAAATATTTATTCCCTAATGGTCAGCCTTCTGGTAATAAGCCTCAATAAACTGAGCTAAGCTAATTCTCAGAGGCCATCATCTGAAGCTGTCATCACTAGGTCTACACTTCAAGCCTTTCCAACTTGGCAGGAGTAACAGAGTTTGAGCTCTTTGTAGCCTTTGAGGCTGTGGGGCCTCTTCTATAATACCACAAAACACTGGAAGAGGGCTCTGATGTTCAGTAGTTACATAAGTGATAATTTTGCCGTATTGCAGACCACTTGCTGACAAGTTCAACTTGAAATCCTGAGATACAAGTTTCTTGATTCACACTCTCGCTTTTTCTGAACTCATTTGCAGAGCTCATTTTGTGAATGAACATTATCTGCCTTTGACAGTTCACAGCTGATATTGCTTTGACCATCAATTTTAAGGTATGCTTTGTGAAATTTCCCTCATAATTTTAAATTCAAAGTCCTCCCCCCTCCTCCCATTCTCTGGCTTTCTTAATAGAACTCATTTGCTCTCTTCCTCCCCCCAATAAAGAATAATGTCTCAGCTTGTCTCACACAACTAATATACCCTTAAATCAACTGAAGTATGGAAACACAATGTAATTTTTTTATTTGCCTAGTTTTTCCTTTCAGATTTTACACTGCCTAAAGGGTGGAAGAATTCATTTGTATACTAACTGAATGAGAAATAGACTCCTTAGAAATAAATGCTTCAAACCCATCTTGTGGAAGTATTGCCAGAAATTGATTTGACATTGTGTTCCTTCTATCTTCTGATGTACTTTCTCCACAAGGATAAATTAAATCTTGACTCCATCTTTTGATTCTAAATGCATTTCTCAAATTTCATGAATTTGGCTGGGCTTCTGCCCAAGGTTTGTCTATTATCGTATACCCTTGATCAGCACAAATACATTGGCATCAGTTTTCTCCAAGAAGCTCTTTCCTGTACAATTTATATGTTTCAAAAGAATAAAGCTCAGTCAGGTTAGGTAGTGAATGACCTGGCTTCCATCTTTAAAGATGTTGACAGCTTACCAATTTCTTCTTGCTTTGTTCCCACCTGTAGAGTTGAGCTCCAAAAGATCCTTCTATTCATTATCAAGGGTGAACTCCCAAAGAATTTCTTTAAACACTGAATAACAGCCTTGGGGAATATGATCCAAGGCTCAATTTCACAAGGAAAGAATAGCTTTTGTTATTTTGTTCAATCCCTTAAAATAAAAACTTAATGATAAGTATTGTCTCCTAAGCTGTTTCAAAAGTTCAAATCCTGAGATAAATTGGCCAAGAAGAGAGAAAACCATAGAAAACAGAATCCAGGTAGAAAAACAGACCCAATGCCAGTTAATTATAAATCCTCTATTAGATTTATTATAGCTTCTTTTTAAGTAAAATACACATAAATACACACATATACTTGCACACATTCTATACATATATATGATATATATATGTATATACAATGTGTGTGTGTGTGTGTGTGTGTGTGTGTGTGTGTGTGTGTGTGTGTGTGTAATCCCTAAAGTCTTAGCAGTTTAAAGCTTTCATAGCTTAAAACTTCCCTAAGAATTTTGGTATACCCTATGACATTTATGTAATAATTAAATCAATTTTACCTGCTAAGTAGTAATGGGGTAGACCTATAGTTCATGTAAACCTCCTGAGATTATTGTCTTGCCAAAGGAGACCTCCCAGAAATTCCACATCTGTGTTTTTATGACTCCATATCCATGTTAAATATGTAAGAAAGCTGGAGAAATGATCTTGGGAAAGGTATTTCAGAAATGACCTCCCCTTTAAGAAAAGAGTGGAGATGGGTGATAAGTTTGCTACTTGCATTCCTAGAAGGTCAGGGAGGAAAACACAGTGGGTGCTTTCTGGTACACTATCAGCAGAGGAGCACAGACACACATCCTATCTTGAGGCTGCCTAAGAGATGTAACAGGAAGCAAATGCAGCGTCACATTTTATGGCTACCATCTTTTTGTTATTATTTTGTTGTTGTTGCTGTTGTTTTGTAGGCAGGAGAAGAGACTCTCAGTCATTGATGTAGATATATATTTTATAGTTTAAGAAAGTAGTTAACAACTTCTGGCCAAGATGGCAGAGAGAAGACAGGCACTGTGCTAAGTTCTCAAGATTGTCCCTCATATATAATATGAAACAAACCTCTTAACAGAAATCCGATTGACAAAACCCAGAAAGAAAAGCTAAGAGAAGAATATCTACCTCAAGGTTTGTCTTCTGGAATTGTGGGTGAGCTGGGCTCAGAAAGCAGTGATTCTGTTGGGAGTACAGGACAAGGTGAGAGCCTGAGAGCAAGACTAGACTAGAAGCAGCCACAGAGGCATTGACTGTGGGAACCATGGTCCAAGAGCTAACTGGGGAGCCAAGGCTTTAGCTGTGGGAATGCCGGTCTGAGGCTTACCGGCAGGGCTGGAGGGTGAGTTCCAGTGTGGGAGAGTTACAGCCCTCAATCCTTGGGCTCCTCTGATCTGAAGGAACTCAGAGTCCATACCTTCTTTTCAGCTGAAGCTTCTTCCCAGAACAAACACAAGTACAGCCCCCTCCTCACCCCAGGCTCAAGTGTGGGCAGCAGAGCTCTTTCAGCTGTGAATAGTGAGAGTAATTACCTTGCCCCAGGGCATAGCCCACCATTGTTCAAAGATAAAAGTATTCAGCAACTTTGCCTACATCTTCCAGGCAGAGAGGGAGAGAAAGAGAGAGAGAGAGAGAGAGAGAGAGAGAGAGAGAGAGAGAGAGAGAGAGAGAGAGATTCTCAAATCAAGGTCACAGACACTCCAGAGAAAGCAACCAGCACCTCCTACTGGCCCACCCACTTGGAGTTACTAAATCCAGAGAGTAAAACCTTTAGTTCCCCCTACTGGCTGGTCCATGTAGAGTTATTAAACCAAGTGAGCAAAGCTTCTAGCACACCCTACTGGCTGGCCCACTTGGAGTTACTAAACCCAGTGAGTAAAGCCTCTAGGGAACCCAACACCAAACCTCTGGGAACCAGCCCCAGCCCCAACATAAGATCTTAGGAAAATGAAGAAAGGCCTGCAGAAAGGGGGGTCCATAGAAAAATTCCTAGAAGGAAAAGACCCTAAGTCAGAGAGAGCTAGAACCTCTCAGGAGAATATGATTTTGTCTCTAGCACAGAAAGATTTCCTTGAAGAACTCAGGAAGGAGTCTAAAAATCAATTGGAAAATTTGGGAGAGAAAATTAACAGTTTGCAACAAGACAACAAATCCTTGGAAAATACAATTGGACAAATGCAAAAAGAAAATAATTCTCTCAAAACCTCAAGTGGTCAAATGGAAAACTCTTTCAGAAATAGAATTTACCAATTGCAAAAGGAATTGCAAAAGGTAAATGAAGAAAATTCTTCTCTAAAACAAAAGAATGGAGTCTGTGGAAAGTAATGACTTCATGAGACAACAAGAGTCTGTTAAACAAAAACAAAAAAAAATTATAAAAAGAAGAAAATGTAAAATACCTCATCAGCAAAACCACTGACCTTGAGAATTAAAGGAGAGATAACCTAAGAAGTATTGGTCTTCCTGAAAACATTGAAGAAAAAAAAAGCCTAGACTTAATATTACAGAATTTAGTGATGGAAAACTGCCCTGATATCATGGAACCAGAGGGCAAAATAGTTATTGAAGGAATATATTGATCCCCTCTAGAAAGGGATCCCCAAATGAAAACACCAAGGAATGTTGTGGCCAAATTCCAGAACTATCAGATGAAAGAGAAAATCCTGCAAGCAGCCAGAAAGAAAGAATTTAGATACCAAAGAACCACAGTAAGGATTCCATAGGACATGGCTGCATCAACATTAAGGGACCAAATGACCTGAAATGTGATATTCCAAAAAGCAAGGGAGCTTGAAATGCAGCCAAGAATTCATTATCCAGCAAAACTCAGCCTTCTCTTCCAGGGCAAAAGATGGAGATTTTTTTTTAGATTTTTCAAGGCAATGGGGTTAAGTGTCTTGCCCAAGGCCACACGGCTCAGTAATTATTAAGTATCGGAGGTTGGATTTGAACCCAGGTACTCCTGACTCCAAGGCCAGTCTTCTATTCACTGCACCACCTAGCTGCCCCAAAGATGGACATTTAATGAAACAGGAGACATCCAACTTTTCTTGATGAAAAGACCAGAACTTAATAGAAAATTTCAATAGGAGACTCAAGACACATGAAAAGGTTAAAAAAAAACTGCTATCCAATAAGATGAAACTGGCTATATCCATACCTGGGAGAAACACTTTAATAACACTTGAGAATTATAACTATATTAGAGAGAATATATTTAGCCAGAAGTGAAGGACACTCATGACTTTTCTGTGACTCAGATAGAGTGATTTAAAAAAAATACTCCCTTAAAAAGGGGGACAGTAAAGAGATGGGAGGAAGGAGGACACTGAATGGGGTAAATTTCATTACATTAAGAAGTTCAAAGGACCTATGGCAATAGAGGAGAAGAAGCAAGGAGGTGAGAACTACCTGAATCTTGCTTTCATTAGATTTGGCTTAAAGTTAACATACATACATACACTCAGTAAAGTTAAGAAACTCATCTTACCTTTTAAGTATTAAAAGGGGGAAAGGAGAAGGGGGAGGAAAAGGATACAAACAGAATGAAGGGAAGGAAGAAGGGACAAAAGGAAAGGGGGGGAAGGGGGAGGGGGTTGAATATAGGAGGGCAAACCCACTGAAGGTGATGGTATTCAGAAACAAAATACTGGGGAATATAGATAAAGGGACAAAAAGGGAAAATACAAACAGAGGGAAGATAACATGGAAGGCAATAAAGTTAGTAATTATAACTTTGAATGTGAATGGGATGAACTCTCCCTTAAAATATAAGTGAATAGGGGGCAGCTAGGTGACACAGTGGATAAAGCACCAGCCCTGGATTCAGGAGTACCTGGGTTCAAATCCGATCTCAGACACTGAATAATTACCTAGCTGTGTGGCCTTGGGCAAGCCACTTAACCCCATTTGCCTTGCAAAAATCCAAAAAATATATATATAAGTGAATAGCAGAGTGGATTAAAAACCAGAATACTACAATTGCTGCTTACAAGAAACTCATCTGAAGCAGAGAGATACATATGGAGTAAGGGTAAAAGGTTGGAGCAAAATATATTTTGCTTCTGCTAAAGTGAAAAAAGCAGGGGTAGCAATCCTTATCTCAGATAAAGTAGCTGCAAAAATAAATATCATTAAAAGAGATAAGGAAGGAAACTATATGCTCCTAAAAGGTACCATAGACAATAAAGTAATTTCAATATTAAATATGTATGCACCAAATAGTACAGCATCCAAATTCTTAGAGAAGTTGAAGGAGCTACAGGAAGACAAAGACAACAAAACTCTACTAGTGGGAGACCTCATCCTCCTGCTATCATATTTAGATAAATATAACCATAAAATAAACAAGAAGGAAGTTAACAAGGTAAATAGATTGTTAGGAAACTGAGACATGATAGACTTATGCAGTAAGTTGAATGGGGATAGAAAGGAATATACTTTCTTTTCTGCAGGACATGGCACTTACACAAAAATTGATCATGTACTAGGACATAAAAACCCAATAATCAATTGCAGAAAGGCAGAAATAGTGAATACAACCTTCTCAGATCATGATACAATAAAAATCACATGCAATATTGGGTCAGGGAGATATAGAGCCAAAACTAATTGGAAACTAAATAGCTTCATTCTAAAGAATGAGTGGATCAAACAGAAAATTATAGAAAGAATTAATTAGGTCATCCTAGATAATGACAATAATGAAATAACATGCCAAAACCTATGAGATACACTCAAGATGATTGTCAGGGGATATATTATATCTTTAAGTGCTTACATGAATAAATTAGCAGAAAGAGGAAATCAATGAACTAAATGTGCAAGTAGAAAAATTAGAGAAAGAACAAATTTAAAATCCCCAACTGAATAGCAAATTAGAAATTCTAAAAATTAAAGGAGACATTAATAAAATTGAAAGCAAAAACTATTGAATTATTAAATAAAACCAAAAGTTGGTTTTATGAAAAAAAAACAATAAAATGGATAAACCCTGGGTCAATTTCATTTAAAAAAAAGAAAAAAGAAAAGCAAATTGCTAGTATCATAAATAAAAAAAGGTGAACTCCTACCAATGAGGAGGAAATTAAAGTAATAATTCAGAATTATTTTGCCCAACTCTATGCCAATAAATTTGATAATCTAAATTAAATGGATGAATATTTACAAAATATAAGCTGCCCAAGGTAAATGAAGAGGAGATTAAATACCTAAATAATCCTATCTCAGAAAAGAAATTCAACAAGCCATTATTGAATTCCCTAAGAAAAAATCTCCAGGGTCAGATGAATTCACAAGTGAATTCTATCAAAATTTAAGGAATTACTGGTTCCAATTCTATATAAACTCTTTGGAAAAATAAGTGAAGATAGAACTCTGCCTCACTCTTTCTATGACACCAATATGGTGCTGATACCTAAACTAGGAAGAGTTAAAACAGAGAAAGAAAATTATAGACCTATCTCCCTGATGAATATAGATGCAAAAATCTTAAATAAAATCTTAGCAAAATGATTACAATAAGTTATCACTAGGATAATACATTATGACTAAGTAGAATTTATCCCAGGAATGCAGTGTTGGTTCAATATTAAGAAAACTATCAGTATAATTAATTACATCAATAACAAATTATCAGAAATTATATGATTATATCAATAGATGTTGAAAAAAGCTTTTGACAAAACACAGCGCCCATTCCTATTAAAACCACTAGAAAGTAAAGGAATAAATGGATTGTTCCTTAGAATAATAAGCAGTATCTATCTGAAACAATCAACAAATATTATATGCAATGGGGACAGGCTAGAGAGATTCCCAATGAGATCGGGGCGAAAAAAGGATGCCTATTATCTCCATTACTATTCAATATCATATTAAAAAGTTAGCTTCAGCAGTAAGAGAAGAAAAGAGCTTGAAAAAATTAGAATTGGGAAGAGACAAAACTCTCACTCTTTACAGATGACATGATGGTATACCTAGAGAATCCCCAAAAAATCGTCTTAAAAACTATTAGAAATAATTAGCAACTTTCTCAAGGTCACAGGATATAAAATAAACTCTCATAAATCTTCAACATTTCTATATATGACTAGCAAGATGCAATAGAAAGAGCTAGAAAGAGAAATCCCATTCAAAGTACCTTCAGACAATATGAAATACCTGGGATTCAACCTGCCAAGGCATAGTCAGAAACTTTTTGAAAACAATTACAAAACACTTTTCACACAAATAAAATCAGATTTAAATAACTGGGCAAATATCAACTCCTCATGGATAGGCCAAGCTAATATAGTAAAAATGACAATTCAACCTAAATTAAACTAATTATTTAGTGCCCTACCAATCAAAATTCCAATAAATTTCTTTAATGAATTAGAAAACACTGTAATTAAATTCATATGGAGAAATAAAAAATAGAGAATCTCCAGGGATTTAATGAAAAGAAGTGCAAAAGAAGGTGGCCTAGCCCTTTTGGATCTAAAATTATATGATAAAGCATCAGTCATCAAAACTGTCTGGTATTGGCTAAGAAATAGAGTGATGGATCAGTGGAATAGACTAGGTGCAATAGCAGTAATTGATTATACTAATCTGCTATTTGATAAACACAAAGAGTCCAGCTATTGGGATTAAAAACTCTCTCTTTGATAAAAACTGTTGGGAAAATGGAAGTTAGTATGGCAGAAACTTGGATTACACTAACACCTTATTACCCTATTACCAAGATAAGATTAAAATGGATACAGGATTTAGACATATAAAGCAATATTATAAGCAAACTAGGTAATCAAGGAATAGTTTACCTGTCAGATCTATGGAAAGGGAAGCAGTTTATGACCAAGGAAGAGAAGGAGAACATCATTAAAAATAAACTAGAGAATTTTGATTACATTAAATTAAAAAGCTTTTGCACAGACAAAACCTCTGTAACCAAGATCAAAAGAAACGTAGTAAATTGGGTAACCATTTTTACAACTAGTATTTCTGACAAAGGACTCATTTTAAAAATATACAGAGAACTGGGTCAAATTTTTAAAAAGACAAGCCATTCCCCAATTGACAAATGGTCAAAGGCATTTTATAGCTGAAGAAATCAAAGTGATCCATAGTCATATGAAAAATTGCTCTAAATCACCACTTATCAGAGAAATGCAAATTAAAGCATCTCTGAGGTACACCTAACACCTCTCAGACTGGCCAATATGACCAGAAGGGACAATGATCAATGTTGGAAGGGATGTGGGAAAATTAGGACATTAATACATTGTTGGTGGAGTTGTGAACCCATCCAACCTTTCTGTAGAGCAATTTGGAATTACACTCAAAGGGAAACAAAAATGTGTATACCTGTTGATCCAGCAATAACACTACTGGGTCTATACCCTGAAGAGATTATGAAAAGGGGTAAAAATATCACTTGTACAAAAATATTCATAGCAGCCCTCTTTGTGGCGGCAAAAAACTGGAAATTAAGTGAATGTCCTTCAATTGGGGAATGGCTTAAACTGTGGTATATTTATGTAATGGAACACTATTGTTCTATTAGAAACTAGGAGAGATGGAAATTCAGGGAAGCCTTAAAGGTTTTGCATGAATTCAATACTGAATGAGATGAGCAGAATCAGAAGAACACTGTACATCCACAGTAACATGGGGATGATGGTCAACCTTAATGAACTTGCTCTTCCATCAGTGCAACAATGAGGCACAATTTTGAGGTATCTGTAATGGAGAATATCATCTGTTTGCAGAGAAAGAATTGTGGAGTTTGAACAAAGACTATTACCTTTAATTAAAAAAATCTTATCTTATTATGTAATTTTGCTATCTCTTATTCTTTATGTTTCTTCCTTAAGGATATGATTCCTCTCTCATCAGATTCAACTTAGATAAATGCTTACCATGGAAACATTGTAAAGACTGCCTTCTGTGCGGGAGGGAAGCAAGATTAGGGGGGGAAAATTGAAAATTGAAAATAAACAAAATATTTCTATAAAAAAAAGGAAAGTGGTTAAGAGGGCAAAGAAGTTAATGATCTTCCAGGGTCACCCACTCATTTTGTATCAGAGAAAGGCATTGAATTCAAGTTTTCCTGACTAATTCTGACTTTCTACCACCAGGTCAGACTACCTCTGCACTAGCCTCAAGGACAGCCAAATATTATCTTGAAAACTTCAAGTTTTAAGTTTTTCCACCAAGGATTAGAGGCAAACAAGATTGGGAAAGGGGCAGTAGGAAGTAAAATAATTTATTCCTCCTCTTTTTTTTCAGTATCCCATTTGTGATTAGAGACAACATGTTCAGGAAAATTATGTCTTTGGCATCAAATTCTGCCTTTGAGTAATAGGCAATATGATGAACAATTCTAATAATAAAAGCACACATTTACATTACACTTTGATGTTTGCAAAGTACTTTACATATTTTATCTCTTTTTTATCCTCACAATATTCTAAGGGAGATATTATTATCATTTCACAGATGAGGAAACTCAGACAGTGAAAGATTAAGGTACTTCCCAGGATCACACAGCTAGTAAATGCATGAGGTGGTACTCAAACTCAGGACTTTCAAATCCAAGACCGAATGGTAAAAATATATCTTTGCCCATGCTGCCATGCCCAGACACTCACCCACATTCCTTTGTCTTTTCATTTAAGACCCAAAAATATTCATTCTTAATGTCCTCACTGGTGATGGGAGTGCAGTAGATAGAGATTTAACTGGAGTCAGGAGAATCTGAGTTCAAATCTGGTCTCAGTCACTTGACCCTTACCAGCTGTGTAACCTTGGGCAAGTCTCTTGATCTTGATTGCCTCCCATTCAAGGCCATCTCCAGTCATTCTGGATCCATATCTGACCATTGGACTCAGTGAATCTGGAAGAAAAAGTGAGGCTGGTGGTGACTTTGCATAGCACTCCCCTCACTCAAATCCAATTCACATGTATGTCATGGCACTATCTCCCAGATGTCATGGTCTTCTTTGAGAACAAAGACAAACAACAACAAGAACAACATTGGTGAAGGGAAGTGGGGAGGCACATTCCTCAACAGTTGATCCACCAACTAGAAAATATCATTTACATTAATTCCAGTGGTTTTGCTCTGAGGTTAACCAAAAGAAAATTACCTCACTAATAGTTCCCAATGGATTTCTCCTGAAATTCATAAACGCCCAGAGAACTGGTAATATTTGGAAACTCAAATATCCCTGGGGCTGGAGGGAGGAGGCCACTGACAATGTTGACTTGGCTTCTTAGGGCCACCGAGGGAAGTTCTGAAGCAAGAAATTAATGACAAGAATGTAGATTTGGGAAGAGTTGGAGAGGAGATCCTATTAACAACATTTTAGTGTCACCCAGATCAGACTACTCAAGCACATTGGTGGTCTGCAACCTTCTGCTGTGTCTGGATTCAGGGTGATTCCTATACATATCAATGAATTTTTACTAATCATAGTATAAGGGAAATGATCTGTATATAATTTTACACTGCATTAGCCATTTGACAATGCAGGGATGGTAAAGTTTAGCTTTCTGTGAGATGAAGGGAGAAAAGAGACTATGGGGAAGCAATGAGTGTGGGTGGAGTAAGAAACATCTGGTTGGCATTATTTTCCAGGTGTGAAGAGAAATTTCAGAAGTGAGAAATCTTAGCTCTATACTATCAGGCTATTGAATCTCTGAACAGGGCTCAAGGGCTATCAAATATCCCACAAATCTTGTGATCTGAAAATTAAAGCTGGAAGTTGACTTTAAAAGCTGTTGAGGTCACTCCTGCCTCCTGTTTTGGTAATAAGAAAACTCAAGTTCAACAGAGTTTAATAACTTGCCTAATATCTTACATTAATAAGATTCCAAGGTGGATCTGAACCCAAGATTTCCTGACAAACATATATACATACATACATATCGGTGACATTTAAGTCTCACTAAAATCATGTGAAAAAATTGCATTTTTGTCCATTTTACAGATGAGAAACTGAACTCCAAAAGACTGAGAGACTTGTCAGCGAGGACTAGAACCTAGGTCTTTCTAGCTCCAAGTCCAAAATTCTATGCATACCATCATGCTGTCTCATAAAAGTTTTTTAAAAAACCAACTGACTCCCCTTCATTCCTTCAATCTTTTCTTTAAAATATTTATTTCGTGAATAATCATAGAAATTACAATAGCTAACATTTATATATTACTTACTTTTTGGTAGGTTCTGTGGGAAGTGCTTACAAATATTTTATTTCATGTTCACAATTACCACAATTACCTTATTATCCATAATTATTATGTACAATTAAGCATTTTATTTATTTATTTATCTACCACCATTATTATCCATAATTAATCATTTTTGTTGAAGAAACTCAGAGGTAGGACAGAGGTTAAGTGACTCAATCAGGATCACACAGAAGATGTCTAAGGCAGGATTTGAACCCAGGTCTTCTTTAAGTTGGTCACAGTTTTCACTACATCACCTATCTTTAGAATATTAGGTGAGGTATCAAAGACTAGGTACTTTTCCCTCTCACCTCTTTCCCTCATTGGAATAATTCCAGGGGACTTCAGAGGTAGAGCCAAGATGGTGGCATGAAGTTACATGCTCCCAAAGTTTGTCCTTCAAAGATAAATGAAGCCTCTCTGTGACATTCAAGCTACAGATCCCTCCAAGAAAATCAAAGAAGTTTTCAATGGTAGATATCATGGTAGATCTTCAGTGAATGTCTGTCTCTTAAGGGAAAGGGGTAAGTAAAATCCAGAGGGTCAGGAAAGACAGCAGGAGGCTCTTAGCCACAGAGCAACCCAGGTCTCACAGTTTGACAACAGTGAG